>NC_056731.1:1294264361-1294290645 GCF_019279795.1 Protopterus annectens | reverse complement strand
AGGACGATACGCCACTGTATTGTCAATATAACATAGCCGGAACATGTATACCCTAATTTTAGATTTACGGTTGTTCGTTTTATGTCGGTTCGCCAGTGTTGAAACATCCTATGACCTTCCTAGTTGAAGTTGTTTGTGTGCCATTAGTATATGTTCCACAGGTCGCCCATTTGTTCCGCAGTATGGAAGCGAGTGATCCTCATGTTGTTGATGGCAGATCCAGTGCCATGTACGCCAGTATTCGCACGGCAGTCTGTCTTTGTATGGGGAGTGTCTACTGTAGTCCCTATCTGTATTTCCTGTGTTATGCCTTACTGCAGCTGTGTAATTCCATCAGGTTTCCAGTTATAGGTGCCATCTCGGTCGTACACTTGTCCATCCATGGGAATTGCCTACTGGACACTGATATAGGGCTGTACAACACTCACACCTGCTTTTACCATTATCCGGTGGATGCTTTGCATCATTAGTGGGGAGTAAGGCACGTGCTATACCCGCATCCCTCCCACGGGGCGTGACAACGGATTATCTGCCAAACAACACCGAGCCCCATATTTGCATACCCAGGATCCCATGGCTGCAACCGTCCACGGTACCCATTACACATCCTTCATGTGCGGGACTGGGATGTGGACGACTTCTATGGACACGACAATCTGGGGATTTCTGTTCATATGTCCTGCATTTCATGGACAGTTGTCCCCAACCTTAAACACGCTGGTGGTGCATATGTCTAGCTGTGCCGCAGTCACGGCTGTCACTTCTTTTGCGTCGATCGCAGCTGGTCGATGGTGCGAATGGATCAATTTTTGGAGTCCTACAATGGACACCGATGTGCATATGTAAAGTGTAGAACGTGTTGGACTGTCACCGTCTGGCCAGTGGTTGTGACTGCTGCTGTATGTTCCCCAATCGTGGATGTCTGTTTGACTACCCATATTATGTATTACTTGGCCTGTCTATGTCCACGAGCCGGTAAGCGGAAATACAGCAAAACCACGACAATGGAGCCTAGTACCAGAACAGTCACAACTAAACAAAGCAAAAGGTACTAGTGGAAGAAAACGGCTCCTTTTTTCTTTTTTAGCAGCTTTATTAACAAAAGTAACGAACCAAGCAGCAACACGTAGTTTCAGCAAAACACTCCAAACACATTAACGCTTATGTCTCCACACCCATGCTGCTTGAATACACTTCCTCAGATGCACAATACTACAAGCTCTTCCCTTCTGCTTAAATACTATTGCTGATTGAATAATTAATCCTAATAATACAATAATTACTTAATTGCCATATTCTTCATATATTATACTATAAATCACATTTACAAAGTGCCTTCATGTCTACCCTTGAAATCATGTTACAATTTATTACATTCCTGCTCCCAACATTTTCTATAATTAATTATCAACTTTTATTCATGATATTCAAAACATTAAAATTTGACATTTTATATACAAAAATCTAAACATATAAAATATATCTACAATAATATATACAAACATACAACTAAAAAACATCCAATGCCCTCTGGTGTCTGGATGAACACATTACAACCACTGTTTTCACAGTTATGCCCAAACTTAATACACTTCAAAGTTTACCCAGGTTCAAATTCATTTCTTACAGATACCCTTTCCCATAATTATCCTGCCACTTCTTTTACCTTTTTTCCACAAAATAGTGCTGATTAATTATATATTTAATTATCTTTAATAATGTCTCAGTATCTTTAATCCCCTGTTATAAATTTTCCAACTCAGAGCTTCGCTGCTCTTATTTTCAATACTGGGGCCAAAGATACATAATTATTCAACCCTGGTGGGTTATAAGCTTCCAAATGAAGTTGCCATAATAACTCTTTGTACTCAATTGTCTCCTCCCATTGTCCACCACGATATCTTTGTTTACTACCTCTAACACAAAGAAGGTATAATCAGCTTCTTCACATTTTATTTTATGCTTGTACAGAGCATTACACATATTTTTGTCTTCATCTCATAGTTATGCTCATAGATTCTATCTCTTAGTCTTCTTTCAGACTTCCCCACATAAAATGCCTCACATTTCTTACAAATACTTAGGTATATTATACCTTTTGTTTGACAATTAACATATTGCTTACTCTGCACTAATATGTCCCTACTTTTCACATAAATTTATATCTTTATTGCAAATATTCGGGCACTGGGAGCACCTCCCACATTTATATGTGCCTTTTCTCTCCCTGGAAGTATTGTTTTCCTTAATTTTTCTTTCAAACAAATTTTTCAAATTTCTCCCTTTTCTATATGTACATTTCAAGGGTTGTATAAACAGACTTCTTAAATCAGAGAATTCACCAAACTGTACCCATTCTTCCTCCACTATTCTTTGTATGACCTTAGCCTCCCCACTATAATCTGTTATAAAGTTATTTCTTAACTCAAAATTGTTTTTTTCGAGGTTGGTCACCTTCTCAAGGTCATCTTCCTGTCCTAAAATAGGCCGATATTTGTCCACTCTTCCTTCCCTTACTTCCTTCTCAATTTCATCTATTAATTTCCTTGGGTAGCCTCTATCTAAAACCATCCCTCTTAGTTTCATACACTCTTCCTCATAATCACTGTCCCTAGAGGTCATCCAACTACCTCGAACATACTGCCCTTTTACTATTCCCTTTTGTGGTGGTGGGGGTGTGGAAATACAGCAAACCTTGGGTCCTGGTCATCTTCATAACAGACATTATTGCATATATATCAGGCCAAAACAGACAATGACACTAAAGATACACTCCACAGTCAAATGATACAGAGCTCTTTCACCCACTGACATGAGGCATCGACGGAGTACAAAATACATTGATAGTCGCCCCTTATACACTTCCTTCAGAGTCAGTTCAAAGTCAATTAATCAATAAACCTGCTCATAGTTAAGTAGACAGTGCTCCAGGTCTTGATGATAACGTGACATATACTGATCAGTGTTGCATACATTACTTAATGGAAACAATAATACACCAACGATGTGTTAATATATCTACAATATTGGTAAATACAATCAGTATCCGGACACATAGTTGATAATTGGTGAGAGTGCACCTTAGGATGTAGTGTGTTGATCAGGTTATTGTATATCGATGTGTATATTAGTAGCATTACGATAACAAAGCATGGAATCAATAGGTACTATTTAAGCATATATTTCACAATTGTGAATGTAAACGTGTGGAGGAGACATCCGTAACCTTCCCTGGTTCCACTGGATCACGCACGCACATGTACACTCGCATGTCCGGATTGTGTGTTACGCGCACGCCGCATACGCATATCCGTATTCCGCTTATATATGTTTACAGTGTCTGTGTGGTTACGGTTTTATGCTACTTGTGACTATTCCGCAACATATGTCTGATCCGTTGACGGACGGTGCAGAAAGCACTGACAGCTTTATATATGTAACGGTCTTTGCAGCATGGACGCTTTACGACACGCAGCACATCTATATGTTCTATAGTCATGATTCCAACGTGACTGCAGTCACGCTTGAGACTTACTGTGACCAGTGCACGTTAGCTGTTCGCTGTCATTAATATGCATACCCGCGGGTACCTATGTACATTTGCATATCACCCCCGCACACACGACGCCACAGGCATCCATTCCCTGCTGGGAAAGGTGCGGTACTGCATGTTGAACATTCCTAATTCCCTCGCCATGGCCCAGGATGCATATGTCGTCACCACAGGGCTGTTCAGATGACAGCTGCTTATATCCCATATGCATACAGGCCTTCATTGTCAGGGTGTTGCTGTGGTGCTTTGGGTTTGGTCTTGTCCGCCCACTGTAATGGACCGCCCTGACCCTGTAATGAATGTTAGATGAGTCACATGGGCACGCTTTGTCCGTGTCCATGGTACTATGTCACGCCCCCAATTAGTCTTAACCGTGCGCCAATGTCCGTGTATCCGTTGTAGATCTCGTTATACTAATTGCACACGGTCTGATCAAGTAACCTACTGCCATTACTAACCCTCCGTATGTATGGGCTGTGTCGCAATATTACAAGGGTTTAACATTGCGTGACGACGCTCACTGAGCCACAGACATGTCCGCTGCTTTTTGGCCCGGTTCCGCTGTGCTACACACATTTAACATGGCGTAACAGGTTGAACAGCTCAGACACGAGGACATCGGGTTGTCCGTCGTTGTCTATTATTGAATGTCTCTGTGGAGTTTGTTTCACAAAGCGACACATTGTCGGCATTGTTAACGGACATCTCGCGAGTACGCCCGCACCGACGGGTGACGATGTCTGCCTTTGGCCGCGAACAGGCATTATGCTGTGCCATTCTGTCTGGGGATATATGGTTTCCTTCCTTACGTAGATGATGTGCCATACTAGCAATGACCCTAGCGATGACCCGCTGCCTAGGTGTGGGTACTGCTGTATTACCCACGAGAAGAGTGGCCTTAGGGTAAGTGGTGACCTAGGCAGAGGTTGCCACCGATACGCCACCCGCCACCCTCCTGGTCTACCTACACCAAATAGAGTCTGGAAAGGTGCCCGAGTATAGCAACACCCTAGACGGCTACCTACTTGGCCTATGCCTAAGGCCGGTTATGTGTGTGGTCCCTTGGGCATCGGACTCGAACGTGGCACGCCTGCCGCTGGTATGTCCAGCATTACCCACATCCAGCCCCAAGGCAGTTAACACAACATCCATGGGTCCACATGGTGTCCCAGCTGTGCACTCCGGGAACTCTATGGGGAATTTAACCCACACTTCGGACAGCTGTGTAATCCTAGCCTCACCTCAGGATACGCATCTGAGTAGTAGCACAGGGCGACTGTAGTCACACTCCACATAGATGGTGCCTCCACTGACCCTGGGTATTACCATACCATTAGTTTGACAAGCCTTATCTGCAAAGCCATGGAGATGGATCATAATGGGACACATAGATGAGGACATAGGGGACCCGAGTACTTTGGATACAACCCAGTTTAGCTTGGTCATAGTCAGATCATGCCCTTTACACGTGTTTCACTTTGTAGAATCAGTCACCAAGGCCATTGCTGAGGGTAAACCAGTCCATACAGCCTACCTCAACCCGCAGAGGCCGTCGACACAATACCCCTCGGGTATACTTGATAAACCCGCCATCTTGAATGTAAGTCCATACATCGCCCTATGGGTTGCAAACGGGCTAGGTCACAGAACACACATGGCCATAGTTGCTGGCGCCATGTCATACTCACAGCCAGTCACAGGTGGTGTCCCATGGGGCTCAGTCCTGGGTCCACTATTTCCAGCATCTACGCTTCCAATGTACACGCACACACCGGGGTTATGCGTGACAATGTTTGCATACGACTGCAAACCGGATGCCAAGGTCAGACACACATCTGACACAGATATCCTTCAGGAGTGCCTCACAGATGTGGATAAGTGGTACCAGAGACATGTCCTACAGCTAAATGCCAGGAAATGCATAGGCATACCCTTCGGGATGAACAAGGTTACCCCGAGCTACCATATAGGTGGCAGTCCACTGAACACGGAGGGGGTTACCAGTGATCTGGGGACACGTGTTGTTGTTAACCGTTCGTTAGACACACATGTTGCTAACATAGTTGGGTAGACCTTCCACATTGGCCACATCATCATGAAGGGATTCACATCTAGATCAGGGGAGGTCATTGTTCCCTTGTACTCATCACTCAATAGACCTATGATTGGGTACAATGCCCGCTCAGAATGTATCTGACCCAACACCTGCAGCAGCTGGAAAGGCACCAACAGTTCTTCGACAAACGGATGCAGGGTCTCAGGTATATGTGTTATACTGACCGACTGAAAGTATTCCAGCTGTATACAGTTGCATACCAGTTGCCCAGAGGTGACCCGTGCCTGGCATGCACGGCTAGGTCGAACCCAGATCTGATGACTATGCTTCACGAATAAGGTAGATCCTCAGAACCACAAGGGCAGCTGACGTACACCTTGACACTGTCATTAATCGAACGTGTTGTTGGGACGGATTCATCACCCAGACACTCACTATGCTGTGGAACGACATCCCAGTACATGTAAGGGCAAGCACCTCGCTGGCCTTCTGTTAGTATTTACACATGGATGTCTGCATTGATTTATTTCTGTAACCTTGTAAATGAATGTTACATTAGCACATTGTGAATCTTTACATTTCGCTGGTCTATTTTACAGTACTCATATTCATACGGTTTATGTGTATATATTATGGTTCATTCATATTATTAGGTGTCTGCAGTTCTGTTAATATATTGGCACAATCCGTAGGACATATACATGTAGCTTACACAGTCAGACATTTGGAAAACATTTTATGTTGGTTCATGTTTCATATATGTACATATATTTCCATTTTCCGTGAATACTGTACCTTCGGAGCAATGTCTGTTGTCCTCACTGTGTGGGATGTGTAACCCAAGTAAGGTTTGTTCGCTTGTCTGCCTTTAAGGCATGTAATTAGTACCTAGCACATCTAATGTACCAACCAATTAATGCTTGTAAATTTAGTAGGTTGGACTACATTGTATGTAGTCTGAATAAGTCTGCTTATGAAGCAGACGGTGTGCTCCAATACACTATGGTGACTGCCGTTAATTCGTGGTGTGCTCTGGTTGGTCACTGACGGTCCCTACAGTACCTCGCCTTTGCTTTGGACTTCATCGGCTGGTTGTCTGTGTTTCTTGTATGGAGAATGTCAACTGTAGTCCCTATGTGTATGAGTTGTGTAATGCTTTACTACGGCAGTGTAATTCCACCGGTTTGCATTTATGTGTGCCATCTTAGTCATACGCTTGTCCATCCATGTGAATTGCCTACTATACACTGGTATGGGGCTGTACACATTTCACACCTGCATTTTGCATTCCCGGAGTATGGTGTGCATTATTAGCGGAGAGTGACGCATGTGTTACGACACGCCCCTCCCACGGGCGGACAAAGGATTGCCTGCTAAACAACACCGAGGCCTGATTCTACATACCCAGACTCCCTTGACTGCAACAGTGGACAGTACCCATTACACATCCTTCATGTGTGCTGCAGTGTGATGTGGACGCAGCTGTATGGACCCGATACCCTGGGTATTTCTGTGCATGTGTGCTGCAGTTCATGGACAGCTATCATCAACATTGAACACGGTTGCGTGCCTATGTGTACCTGTGACGTGGTGACGACAATTAGATCACATGAGTAATGCAGGAAGCTAGCAGGCATGCTCTGAACAGAATTTTTGGGTCCTACAATGGACACCGATGTGCATTTGTCAAGTTAGATGTTGCTGGACTGTGTCCACCTGCCCAGTGCTTTTCACTGCTGGTGTATGTTCCCAATCGCTGATGTCTGTTTGACTACCCATTCCACATGGTGCTACATAACCGCTGCGCTAGTACTGTGAACAAATGACATACATCCAAAGATGGTGGTTACCAACTGCTTCATATAAACCTCAGACATCCCAATGGGACATATCCGTCACTATATTTCCAATATAACACCACCAGAACATGTTGCTTACCTATGCATTCATGTAACCATGTTGTCTTCGTAGGTGGGAATGCCATAGTTTACACATCCTATGTGACGTTGTGTGTGCCATTGGTATGTGTTCCACAGGTCGCACATCTGTTCCGCTGTATGGTAGCGGTGCTCCTCAGTCTGTTGCTGGCAGATTGAGTGCTGTGTACGCCGGTGTTGGCACGAGAGACCGCCCTGTATGTGGAATGTCAACTGTGGTCCCTATGTGTATTTCCTGTGTCATGCCTTACCGCTGCTATGTCATTTACCCGGTTTGCAGTTGTGGGTGCCATCCTGGCCATACGGGTGTCCATCCATGACAATTGCCTACTGGACACTAGTATAGGGCTGTACACATTCCACACCTACATTTAGCATTCTCCGGAGTATGTTTTGCATTATTAGCGGGAGTAAGGCAGGTGCTACGACACATCCCTCCCACAGGGCGGAGGAAGGATTGCCTGCGAAACAACACCGAGCACAGAGTCTACATACCCAGAATCCCTTGACCGCGATAATTGACAGTACCCATTACACATCCGTCCTGTGTGCGGAAGTGTGATGTGGATGCAGTGCTATGGACCCGGTACCCTGTGTAATTCTGTGCATCTGTGCTGCATTACATGGACAGCTATCAGCAACATTAAACACGCTTATGTGCATATGTGTACCTGTGACATCACTGAGTTCACTTAAGTGTTGAAAGAATGCGCATTCCTGTCTTTAGACAAATTTTTGGGTCCTACATTGGACACCACTGTGCATATGTAAAGTGTAGAGCTTGTCGGACTGTGTCCTTGTGAGAAGTGGGTTTCACTGAGACTGTGTGTTCAGGAATCGCGGATGTCTGTTGGACTACCCATTCCACATGGTGCTACATAACCAGGTGATGTAGTACTGTGGACAAATTACATACATCCAATGATGCTGGTTAGCAAATACTCAATTTAAACCGCAGACGTCCCAATGGGACATATCCGTCACTGTATTTCCACTATAACACCACCAGAACATGTTGCTTACCTATGCATTAATTTAACCATGTTGTCTTCATAGGTGGGAAAGCCATAGTTTACAAATCCTACTTGACGTTGTGTGTGTGCCATTAGTATGTGTTCCACAGGTCGCACATCTGTTACGCTGTACGGTAGCGGTGCTCCTCAGTCTGTTGCTGGCAGATTGAGTGCTGTGTACGCCGGTGTTGGCACGACGGTCCTGCTTTGTATGTGGAATGTCAACTGTAGTCCCTATGTGTATTTCCTGTGTTATGCCTTCCGCGCTATGTCATTTACCCGTGTCTGCAGTTGTGGGTGCCATTCTGGCCATACGGGTGTCCATCCATGACAATTGCCTACTGGACACTACTATAGGGCTGTACACATTCCACACCTACATTTAGCATTCTCCGGAGTATGGTTTGCATTATTAGCGGAGAGTAAGGCAGATGCTACGCAGAAGTCCCTCCCACAGGGCGGGTAGGTTGATTGCCTGCGAACAACACCGAGCACAGAGTCTACATACCCAGAATCCCTTGACCGCAACAATTGCCAGTACCCATTACACATCCGCCATGTGCGGAAGTGTGATGTGGATGCAGTTCTATGGACCCGTACCCTGGGTATTTCTGTGCATCTGTGCTGCATTACATGGAGAGCTATCAGCAACATTAAACACGCTATGTGCATATGTGTACCTGTGACTACAATGAGTTCCGTTAGATGATTAAAGAAGGCGGAAGAGCTGTCTTTAGACAAATTTTTGGGTCCTACAATGGACACCACTGTGCATATGTAAAGTGTAGAGCTTGACGGACTGTGTCCTTGTGAGCATTGGATTTCACTGATACTGTGTGTTCAGGTATCGCGGATGTCTGTTTGACTACCCATTCCACATGGTGCTACATAACCAGCTGATTTACTACTGTGAACAATTGACATACATCCAAAGATGCTGGTTACCAACTGCTTCATATAAACCGCAGACATCCCAATGGGACATATCCGTCACTGTATTTTCAATATAACACCACCGGAACATGTTGCTTAGCTAAGCATTGATTAATCCATGTTGTCATCATAGGTGGGAATGCCATATCTTACATATCCTTCTTGACGTTGTGTGTGTGCCATTAGTATGTGTTCCACAGGTCGCACATCTGTTCCGCTGTACGGTAGCGGGTGCTCCTCAGTCTGTTGCTGGCAGACTGAGTGCTGTGTACGCCGGTGTTGGCACGAGAGTCCGCTCTGTATGTGGAATGTCAACTGTGGTCCCTATGTGTATTTCCTGTGTCATGCCTTACCGCTGCTATGTCATTTACCCGGTTTGCAGTTGTGGGTGCCATCCTGGACATACGGGTGTCCATCCATGACAATTGCCTACTGGACACTACTATAGGGCTGTACACATTCCACACCTACATTTAGCATTCTCACGAGTATCGTTTGCATTATTAGCGGAGAGTAAGGCTGGTGCTACGCAGAAATCCCTCGCACACGGCGGGTAGAATCATTGCTCATGAAACAACACCGAGCACAGAGTCTACATACCCAGAATCCCTTGACGGCAACGATTGCCAGGGCCCATTACGCATCGGCCATGTGTGCGGAGGTGTGATGTGGATGCAGTGCTATGGACCCGGTACCCTGTGTAATTCTGTGCATCTGTGCTGCATTACATGGACAGCTATCAGCAACATTAAACACCCTTGCAGTGCATATGTGTACCTGTGACGCCAATGAGTTCAGGTACGCATTGAAATAAGACATAATTTGGTTCTTTCCACAATTTTGGGTCCTACAATGGACACCACTGTGCATATGTAAAGTGTAGAGCTTGTCGGTCTGTGTCCTTGTGAGCAGTGGGTTTCACTGATGCTGTGTGTTCAGCAATTGTGTATGTGTGCTTGACTACCCATACTGTGTTGTGCTACAGGAAACATGTCTTCCGACACCAGAAACCAATGCTATACATCCATTGTTGCAGGTTAACAACCACTTTCATACCATACCCAGAGGTCACGATTGGGAGGTATTGCCACTTTATTATCGGAACAACACCCCCAGACTGTGTACATCATGGGAACTTTAGGCCAGTCTTACCGCCATTTCCAATTGTAATTGGCAGACACATGTCAATACATGTATGATAACACATATTGTCATGCAGAAGTTGATCTATGTTATTTGGACATTGGCTTCTGCTTTTGGCATCCGTTGCTGTGAGTGTTACCAGTTAACATACACATTGCTTGCTCAGAGGCAGACTACACACTACTGCGCAGTACTGTGGTCTCCTTTAAGGACCCTGAGCCAGTGGTCAATGGTACAGCAGCCACTGCATCAATCACATTTGCCATCTACCAGTACCTACAGGACTGCATGTATCAGGCATTCACTTACCCAACTGTGGTTCATTGTACCAATGCCAAGCGTCCAGTGTGGTGTACCCCAGCCATACACATGATGTACAACACGAGGAGGTGGCTACTACAGGGTGGAGCAGACACCTTGTGAGGTGTGACACCCTTGGTCATCATATGTGTAGAGTTACACAATGTCATGGGATTGTCCAGGGCACATTCCACAGATATACCTACATGGACCTGGCTGACAATCATACCACCTTCAGTTGCTATGCTCGACACCTGTGAGGTCACTACCACATATGCTCTGACTGGGTTCACATAGAGGTGGGGTTTACTCAACATACACACATTGCCGACATACAGGCTGACAGGTCCAGTGAGGACATCTCCACACCCTCCACCACACATGTGGAGATGTCTGTACCAGCGGTTTGTGGTCACCAAATGTTCTGTGACACACAGGTGGGACATGCTCTCTCCAGGGTAGTGTGAATAGCATCCATGAGACCAGATGGTGAGCCCGCTGTGTACTCCACTATCTCATTTGGGATTAGGACCCACAGTTAGGACAGCTATTTCTTTATAGCCTCACCTCAGGTAGGGTGGCCAGGTTGTATCGCATGACAACTGTATTCCCACATCACAGGGCCAATGCCTCCACTGAGGCTGGTTATTACTGTCCCAGTACCCTGAGGAGACCTATCTGCATAGACATGGGGTGGGATCATACTGCGGTTCGTCCATGACTGCATAGGGGACATACATACTTCGTGATCCCACACGGTTTGTCTTGTTCAGGGCGGTTCATGCCTTTAAGACATGGTTGACATTTTCGACGGTCACCCAGCCCATTGCTGGGGTGTTGCAGTCCATACAGCCTACCTCGCCCTGGCAAAGGGCTTCAGAACATTACCCCCTCAGGTAACGCACGAAACCATTGGCTGGGATGTGAACATGTACATCACAGAATGTGTTGTAAACTGTCTATGTGACACAACCCACATGGTCATAGTTGCTGGCTGCATGTCAGACCAACTGCCTGTCACAGGTGGTGTCCCATGTTGCCATTCCGGGTGCACCCCTGTCATACATCTACATTTCCACGGTACAGGCACACACAGCGGTGTTATGGGTAACATTGTTTGTAGATGCTTGCAGAACAGATGCCATACTGGGACGGACATCTGACACAGATATCCTTCGCAGGGGCCTCCCGGATATGCATATCTGCTGTCAGGGACATGTCCCACAGCTAACTGGTACATAATGCAAAGTCATACCTGTCGAGGGTAGTAGGTCACCCTGTACAACGTATAGGTGGCTGTCCACACAGCACAGGGGTGACTACCAGGATCAGGGACAGGGTTTGTCGGTCGCCTTTCATTCAACACACACATTGCTATCGTGGTTCTGTGGGACTTCTACATTGACCACCTGTATGTGCAGGGAGTCACATCTGACTTCACAGCCCGACACGCATACACGGTCACTATATAGCATAGAACTTCACTTATTTGCCTAAGTATGAGCTTATTGTTGTGGCAGTTTGGTAGCTTATTCTGTTTCTTGGGACATTTAGGTATTTCAGTTACGGAAATAACCGATTCAGGCTACAATTACATTAAATACGGAAATCATTATGACCTACACTCTTCGCACACTTCCCGCTTTTAATGCTTTATTTCGAACACGATGCCAATACAGGGACTGCCCCTCGCAGTGGGACAGTTGGTGACCTTAGTCGCTACTCCTATGTCGGTGCGGCGTGCTGACATGCTGCTGTACACCTTCTCTGACTATGCACACTCACAGTACATTGCTGTACGGACACGGTATTACGCGTATCCTTTGTTCCTTGGACAGGTACATTTCG
The DNA here is from genome assembly GCF_019279795.1 of Protopterus annectens. Lineage (NCBI taxonomy): Eukaryota > Metazoa > Chordata > Ceratodontiformes > Protopteridae > Protopterus > Protopterus annectens. The sequence goes on along the minus strand of NC_056731.1, from coordinate 1,294,277,862 downwards.
GGCTGCGTGGGTTTTATTTGCTTCTCTTGTTTAGTTGGGACGGGTACTTTGTTGCATACTCTGCGGACATTTCATTCTGCACGGGCCATGGCTGCAGCCATTTCTATTCTGGGCGGACTATGGCAGACAGCACGTTAGGTTGCTCTTCGCCTGCCTGCTTAAACACGCCTACTGACGCATCCTACTTGGGCTCGCTCACGTACACTACGCACATGCCTGTGGTTACGGTGCACTCTCATTAATATGCATATGGCACTACTGCGCCGGCTATGCAATGCACCGCCGGCGCAAGCCTTACGCCGGCCTTGCGCCAAGCTTCATGAATCCCGGGGACTGTTTTTATTGTGAACAAATATATTCCTTCAGGAATATAAACTCAGTTTCTAGCTTTTAAATAAGCCTTGTGGTTCCTTTATGCTTTGCGATGTAGTTTTCATGTTTTGTTTAGTTATAATAAGTACAATGCTTTATTTCAATTACAAGCGTTTTGGAGGGAGATTTTAGAGACTCTCGAGGCTATACAGAGCGAAAATCTTCTGTTTTCTCCATCAGCTGTTGTTTCACTATGCCACGCACCTTCTATGAAGCTACGGAGTTCAGCAGTGACGTCATCACTCGCAGAAGACACTCAGAGGTTTCGTTTCAGATCAGGCTGTTGAAAGAAACGCTTGTTTGCTCATATACATTAAAATATGTGTTTTTTTCTGTTTCTTTTGTTCTATTTGGCATATGGGCTTATATAATTGATCTATTCTTCAGTCAGAAAGCACACTTCGCTTTAATCAACTGCTGTCAGCTGGATACTTTCTCGTTTTAGTGAGGCTTTGCTTTTATGGAAGAAATGATGGAAAGTGTCTTCATAAGTCCAGATATAGCTCTGCTACATCTATTTTCAAGGTACAATTCTTATTTAATATATATAATAGCTTATTTTCAAGTCATTATGTACTGTTTTTCATATCAGGTATAATATTTTGTTCTTTTAAGTAAAAGTGTGCATAGTTTGAAGCAACATAAGGGTATTTTAGATAAACTGATTTTCACATCTGAATACTCAGATAATACGCTTAACAAATATACTCTGGGTTATATGTTGTAATAGAAACATGATATAAATGTATATATTTGTATAGTATAATAATTTTGTTTTCCTATTCAGATCTAAATGTTTTGTTTAAATAATTTTTTGTGTCCATACAGGAGAATTGTAGACTACATTTCTTGCTAGTTTAAAAATTAATTTGTTATATTTATGTTTGTAAGTAAAGCATATGTATATGGACACATTCCTCCAAATGATTAACTTGTTACATTCCAGCACAAAAAACAGACAATGGAATTGTATGCTGAATTTGTTTTGTAGAATGTCTTCAGTGACAAATCCATACATGTTTGATTAAAATTCAGGTAAAATGCAACTGGCTAAATGCATGTAACATGTAACATGATACATAGAAACTACTGTGTAAGATTCCACTAATTTTTCTTTACATTTTTTTTGGTTTCACCAATAGATGCTTATTAGTAAAGTGTGTTTGCTTATGATGTTAAAATATGGATGCAAACACATTTTTAAGGTGGTTAGTAGTCCAGCAGCTCTAAGCTTTTATTTTGCTGGCTAGGGAGGGAGACTTCTCACTTTTTACCTGTTTTAATTTTTAGTTGTTAACCATATTTTATATATTTATGCTGTGAGTTAGATTTTAATGTCATAGTTATTCATAATATCACTATAGTGAAACATGATTTTTTACATAACTAAAACATTAATGTTAAATTTATCTTTCTTATACTTTTTATATACGGTAATTTATATATATTTGATTCATTTTAATATTTAGAATGTGATGCTGAGGAAATTCTTTAAATTGTTGTATATCTTACTCAGAATTGGAGCTCGTATACTAAATACGTGAGTAGGGATTGAGTATGTTGGACATCTTGTATTTAGGTAGTTATGTAAATATGTTTGATATTATAATAATGTTTTCTTGTTTAGTTAGGTTTTTATATAAAGTTTACTATGCTAATTTGATACAAATGTTTTTGGTAGTGTTAACCAATATCACTTACTTGATTCACTTATACTTTTCTTCTCTCGCAGGGGGTGGGTGGCTAGGCACCGGGTTACTTGGGAAGGAATATTACAGGATCTTTAAAATAATCTTTTTGGGAGATATCAAGTTACATTATAATAAGTATAAGGAACTGAGGTTTATAGTTATCAACACATCTTATCAAGCCTTAGATATATGTTATATATCTATTTTTATTTAATTATATGACCTTAAATATTGACTCATGGAATGTGAGAGGGCTACAAAATAAAAATAAGAGATCCCTACTATTTCATCTTCTATTTAAATCACAGGCTAACATTTGCTTCCTAAAAGAGACACACCTAAATAGAGAAGACTTTGATAAAGAAAAAAGCAAGAAATGGATTAAAATGATAGTAGCAGCTTGTAATAGTACAAATTCAAGTGGGGTGGCCATTATAGTTAAAAATAATTTTCAGGGAACTATTTCTGATGTGAAATATGATGAGAATGGAAGATGGTGTTACATTATCTCCTGTTTCCATGATATTGATAAACCAATTCTATTTTTTAATCTTTATGGCCCTTGTGAACAACAACATATCTTCTTTATACAAATTTATAATATTCTCTCCTCTTTTAAAGATCATTACTTTATTTTAGGGGGGGACTGGAATGCTATCATTAATCCTGACATTGACTGTACTAGTAAATCCTCCTCGTATAATTTCCAAGCATCCATCGCTTTGGAAGAAATAATAATGGACCTCAACCTCACAGACCCTATTTCTCATATAACACAGTATGACAGAAAAGAAAATTTCACATACTATTCAAAATGTTATAAGTCATGGTCAAGATTAGATTTTTTCTTATTTCCAACTTCCTTACTAATAGGAAAATTAGTTACTCTCTTGAACCCAGATTTTTTTCTGATCACTCTAGAATATCTCTTGGAATTAGTTTGGCTTCAAATACATTAGATACATCTTTATACAATAATTGGACACTGAATAATAATTTACTTTCAAATGAAAATACACATAAATTAATAACTGAAACATTGAAAGAAACATATCTTAATTTAGTCAAATCAGATATTCCTTTAGATATACAATGGGCTGCATGTAAAGCAATCCTTAGAGGTATATTTATTAACAAAGCATCATATCTTAAAAAAACAATATAGAAATAAATTACAGTTAAAAACAAAAATTCAGAATTTGGAAAATCAATACAGAATATGTCCTAATTCCTCTACATATGATTTATTATTAAGTTCCCAAAAAGAATTACTGCTTCTACACCAACATAATCTCACCATATCAGAGCAAAGGCTCTTAGCTACATACTCTGAATGGGCACAGGTTCCTTCTAAAGTGCTAACCAGAATAATTAAAGGTAATCAATCTCTTCCTAGAATTTCGTCAATAAAACATAACAACAAGTTCTATAATACTGATTCAGAAATTATGCAGCTCTTTACATCACTGTTCTCAGAGATATACTCAAAGGAAAACAATTCTAGGAATAAACAACATATTGTGAATTTTGCGTCATCTATCAAATTTCCTAGGTTAAATGATCAACAAAGAATACACTTTCTGCCCCGTTGACTATTAAAGAAATATCGGAAGCCATTAGCAGACTTAAGACTAGTAAATCTCCGGGACCTGATGGCTTTACACCCGAATTTTTAAAACTTACTCATCTGAGCTTTCACCCCTTCTTTTGAAATTTTTAATTACATAATGATTAATGGTATATCTGACCTGTATTGGAACACCTCAAAACCATTTTAATTTTGAAAAGGGACAAAGAAAAACTGATCCTAATAATTATAGGCCTATTTCTCTGATTAACATTGATATAAAAATTTTAGCTTCTTTACTTGCTTAGACTAAAAATGTCTTACCATTCTTGATCTCTTCGAACAGGCGGGTTTTATGTCACATAGACACTCATGGGATAATACCCTAACAATCGATTCTCTTATACACTTTGTTAAAACAGATTCAAATCCAATGTATGCACTGTTCCTGGGTGCTGCTAAGGCTTTTGATAGGGTCAACTGGGATTTTCTTTTTCACATTATGTCTTGTTTTAATATACCATCTTCTTATATAGACTTCATTAGAATCTTATATAAAATTCTTATACCTTTCTTTATATTAATAAGAAAGTATCTAAAAGTATAAAGATCATTAATGGTACAAAGCAAGGTTGCCCGCTATCTTCCTTTTTATTCAATTTATATGTAGAGCCTTTATTATTATATATAACACAAAATACCTTCCATAAGATTCCTAGAATTCTTAACACTAAAGTTTGTTTGTCGGCTTTTGCAGATGATCTTATAATATATTTTCAAACACCTTGCTCAGACTTTTCAAAACTAATTGGTTCCATTGAAGGATTCTCTGAGGTCTCAGGATATCAGATTAACACTCAAAAACATATATTCTCCCCATAAACCCACTTGCTCACAAATCATATTTGTTTCCTGATCACACTTTCCAGATAGTTCAGAATTTTAAATATTTGGGGATTTTTATAAATCATAATGGTCTCTCCACATTTCAGAATAATTTAGCTAAAGTATGGTCGCTATTATACTTGATCTAAATAGATGGAAATTGCTTAATTTATCACTTCTATCAAAAGCAGCAATAATAAAATGAATATTCTCCCCAGACTGCTATTTCAATTTAATGCTGTGGATCAGTTGATTCCAAAATCTTTTTCTCAAAAATTAATAAAGTCCTGGCTAGTTTTTTATGGTTTCCCAAATCAGTGAGAATTTCTTACATTAAATTAATTTCTCCTAAAAATAAGGGAGGACTTGGTCTTCCGAATTTTCATCTTTATTACTTGATTATCTCGGCCAATAAATTATTATCTATTCTGAATATAAATACTGAGAAATATAATCAATACCCTATCTGGACAAAATTATGGTATCAACACATCTTAACTAAAAATATTAATCCATTAGCTCTTCCTTTTCTTTCTTTAAATGTCATGAAAAAATTAAAAATTCCTAATTCTTTAAAACAAAAAATTTTTGCTTTCCAAGAATTGTTAAAACTTGTCAACTTAGAAAATACATTTCAATTAATGCAACCTCTCCATCTCAATCGTAATATTAATTTAGATAATATTTCTTTTAATCTTTCAAACTTTCCCCTGATCAAAGATCTCACTGTTTGGGATCTGTTACAATACAAAAATGAAACTCTCACTAATATGCACAAAATTCTTAAGGTTAATGTTAATTATTTAACCACCTTACGTCAAACAAGAGATATTGTCAATGTTAATTTTCTATACACCAAAGTAGATAACATAGATATTACTAATTATAAAGCGGTTATACAGGTACTTACACTCCCAAAGAAAATGTTATCTAAATCCTATAATCTTATTAATCAAATAATTCATAATACAATTTGTCTCTTTTCCAATTATTGGGACAAACATAATTCTCATATATCTATAAATCAGAAACTCTCAGCTATCAAAAATACACTAGAACACTCGCCCTTCAAAAAACTCTTTTACACCCAACTAATGATTAATAATAATGCATATTTTACTCCTTCTAAACTTAACAAATTTGACGCTAATAAATCGGCTTCATGTTCTTGTTGTTCTCACCCTAATGCAGATCTTCTACATATTTTTTGGTCTTGCTATCACTCACATAAACTTTGGACCTCTCTAAAAGTCCGTTTACAGAAAATGGGCTATCATAAATCCACTCTATCCTGGGAGACTGCATTACTACATATACCAAATATTTATCTCTCCAAATTGGATTCACAAGTACTAATATACATATGTTCACTTATAAAACTTTATATCACCCAAAATTGGCTAGATCGTACTAAACTGAATTGGAATAATTTTAAAATTCTAGCCTGTACATATATCAGTGCGCAGAAAATGATAGTGAAAAGTCCTAAGTAGTCGATACAAATCAACAAAGCTATAGAAAAGGTGCTACACATCATTAATAGTGTATAGTTGGCTACTCTCCTTTTGGGTTTCATGGACCTCAGTCTCCTTTATATCTATATACCTGCTTTATTTTAGATCTATACCTATTTTGATATATTTTTGGTTAACATTAGTTTATGTTGTAGATAGTTATTGTATGTTCTTAGACTGCATTGAGATATAAACATTTATCATACAAAATTGTGTTATTATAAATATCTCCTAATGTTTCATTTTTTTTTCCTCAATATGTATTTTAATGTTTGTTGTTGTTGTATTTTTATTTCAATGTCCTAAAAATTCAATAAAAAGTCTTTTGAAAAAAAAAAAGAAGGAAGGTAACGAAAAGAAAAGAGGAGGAAAGGGGCAACATATCACGTATAAACATACAACAAATATCACAAGACATGACTGACAAAGGTCAGAAATAAACAGTAAGGAAAGGTGATGTACAGACAACATGGGCAACAGAAAGTTCAGAAACAGGGTGGGGATGCATAGCAGCAATGGTGAAATGCAGAAATGTATATGTACCCCTGCACTGTTATGGTATGACATGTTGCAAACTGTTTGGAAATCATACCTGCATGTGTATAACTGATGTCTATTGTGTGTTGTACAGTGATTATAGGGATCACAGTACACATTTGATACTGAATGCAATACCCAGGTAGTTTAGCAGTGCAAGTGTAAGCCAAGCGACAGCATGGATTAGCAAATGCACCCCATGAAATGGGGGAGAATACCAGCAGAGGGCAGACTAGAACCTCTGACCAAGCATGTGACAGGAAAACAACTAAGGACAGTGCCAAAGTATTGTAACAAAGCAGAAAACCGGCTGCTAATTTTACAAGTAGGTTTACACAACCAAAACAGACAGATGCCATGTCAAGGGCAACACACAGGTGTTGATGTATATGTATGACTTTTATTGGCCTAACAGGGAAATATCAGAAAGTAATGTAATACACATAAACACACCAATGATGTTGTTCTTATTCAACTTTTCCCGGTTAGGGGTCACCACAGCGGAACTCCGGTCCGCTAATGATTGGCAGTAGATTTTTACGGTGCTGAGGTGCCAGCTCGACGTCCAACCTTCAATGAAGGCATGCCCATGCTTTGCATGTCTTTCAAACGCCAATCGACCATGGGCAGGACATGCAGACTCCACACAGAAGGAGTTCCAGCAGAGAATCGAACAAGAGAACCTCTTGCTTTGAGGCAACAACGCTACCGCTGCACCACCGCAGCTTATATAAACACACCAATGATATGCAATAATATACATTCAGAAATCTGTCTAATATCCATACAGGCGGCACACGTTTACCTTCTAAAAAAAACTGCTAGATGAAAATAGAACAGAAATCCAAAAAAGGTGAAAATATACCATGTGTATGTGTAAGATATATGACATAGTATAACAGCAGCAGGCATAGGTAAACAAGCTAAAAATCAGTATAAAATATACTGTCATGCCAATGTAAAACAACATGTGGAATAAACACATGTGGTTAGATATCGCTGACAGTGGCTGTGACTGAGAAAAGGACAGTCCTGTGAACAACATTACAGCACATTAACATGAAGTCAGTAATTGCTTGCAGCCCCAAAGTACAATATGGTTTCTGTATCGATTGGAATATATGCAGAGACATGTACATAAATCAGTGCATATGCAAACAATTTGCTGAAATGTGAGAATTTATGTGAATAAAGAATGTATGTAGAAATGTAGCATAGATTGACAGTCATACTGTAATGTTACTGAATAAATCATCAGTACTACTGTTTACACATGAATGGTACATTGGTGGTGTATGCATTCAGTAAAGTAGGAATGCCTATATATGGCAGACACATTTATATGTTACAAAATGGCATCACCATTGCCAATAAATGCCATACACAATGCCAGTATGCCAGTGTGACAGCACAACATGTGTCATCCAAAACACAGGGGCAAGTACATGTGCTTCTGTTGAACAGACATGATGTGGCAACTTACAAGTCATATCCATACCACTGTATGGGAAACATGTTATTTGTGAGTTGCTGTCAATCTCGCACATGTATACTGTGAAACTCTTGCAGCAGTACCAACATGTTAACTTCTGAAACTCAAGGACAGCTGAATGTTGAATGAAAGTATAATGCGGTAATGTGTGTCTGCACCTGTTGCAACATAATGCTAAATGCCACATGAAGTCTGTAGTGTACGTTTGGCTGTGTAATACATAAGCATAGCAGCAAAATGCTATACATGTACAAGTGTGCCTATACATTCCAGTCAGTTATATGGCAAACATCATGGTGTTAGCATCACACAAGTGGATCACACAGACAATAATTAATGATCCGGAGGGCCCACACTGATAGGGATGAACATCAGAAATGATCTCCTGGACTATTTTGCTGAATTAGTCTTGCGTAGCCCATGCCATATCCTGGAAAAATCCCCCATCATTTTCCCCATCTGGTTTTGAAAGATATCAGTCATCACCTCCAAGATCTGTACCTGATAATCATGTTGTTGTGATGCTGGGTGGCATCTCCTCTGGGGTGCAGTAGGGATGATGGCATGTGCAGGTCCAGCTTCCTCACTGTCATCGTCGTCTCCATTACGGTAAATATTGGAGGGCTTGGACACTGCTCTGGCATGGACTCATCTCTGACATCAAATGCATGAGCATCTAAGGGTCCCATGCTTTTTCAAAGTGAATTGCAAGACAAGAAAGAAAGTACAAATGCATACCAGCTACTATATGATTTCATAACATACCCATTGTGACACAATGCACAGGCAGAAACCAGTCAGTATGCCCCCTGATAATATGGTATGTTCAGAGTCATAATCTTGTCAGGCAGCACATTCCTGAGAAAATCATAGCTGACATTAAACAGAACCTGATGTGCATATCTGAAATCTAGCATACATTAAATTCCATCCCATCAAGTGATGTGTGCATATGAGAATAAAGATATATCAGTATACATTAATGGTGTCATTAAAGCCACATTCTTAGATGAAATGGCTTAAAATTATTAAGCTGAAATATAATAAAAATAATTGCTGCTAGCGGATGAATCTTCATTTATACGACACATTCCCTATATTCTATTATCGATACTTATGGATATAGCATGCATAGCACAGCTTACCAGGAGAAATCCTGCCATTACTTGAGCACTTGTTTATCAGCCATCATTATGCATGACAGGCATGCATGCAGCCTGCACACTTACATATCCTAATTTTGAAGAGAAGAATGCTATGACACTGTGTCATACAACACTGACATGTGTCTACCTTGTAAAACAACTCTGTCAAAATGACAACATAACACAATTACTGTGACCTGCACTACTTAATACTTCTTTTTTTTTTCAAAACAAGTTTATTGTTTTAACATATAAGAGAAATATCATAACAAGTTTATACAAATAATTAAAAATAGGTATTATTATAATATTCAACAAAACAACTAAAGTATTTACAAAGACATCCACTACAATCAGATCAATTAATTAAACTAAAATACTGTGCTATTGAAATTAGAATTTTTTTAACAAATTTTGTAAATTATCCCATACAATAAAATGTGATGTTCTTCTAGTTGTTCTCATTCTAATTGTGCTTATTTCCATATGACACATTATATTCATAACATTTTTAAATTCATTGAACGAAGGAGGTGTATCTGAAATCCAATTTCTAGTTATTATTTTCCTAGCCACTGCTAGGATAGACCATAACAAGGGAAGCTTAATCTTTTAACACATTGAGGTACAGGTGTGTTGAATAATATAAGAGACTTAGAAATAATGAAATTATCTGTAAAAAGAGCCTGCAAAAATTCATTAATTGACTTCCAGTATTCTTTCAACTTCATACAGTCATAAAACATATGAGCCCAGTCAGCATTAATTTCTACATTACATCTCTTACATAGATTATCTTTATTATTAATTTTATTCATCATCAAAGGTGTATAAAAGATCTATGTAAAATTTCCATGTATAAAGTCTCCAGACAATGGAAGATGTAGTTCTATAAGCAGATTCCAATATATATTGTTTATCTTGTTGAGTTGGTGGGTCCCCATTAATAGAGGTGAAATAATTCCAGTATGAATCTACATTGTAAAAAGTTTCTTGTCTGATAATTTTATGTATATATGAAAGTTTACCTTTATCATAAACTTTATGCTGTAAATTTATTATCAAGTAATCAATCAGTTTTGGAATAGATTCTTTAACTGTTATAGACATTAGATCTATTCTATCAATGAGATGTTGTCTAAAGATCTGAACCTCTAACCAGCAAGTTTCTCTTAGATCAAATTCTTGTTTTAAGAAATCTAGATTTTAACTTTATTATCAGATATCAGCTGATACCAGTACTTTAGATTATTATCTATAGCTAAATGAGCTCCTTCAGAAGTAGATGACATAAGCATACCCTGAGTATAAATTATAGGAATACAATAAAATTCCATTCCCTATACTTAGGGTGCATGAATATAAAGTTACTATAACTAATAATAATATTTAATGGGTAACAGACCATATGTTTAGGTGTAATAGGTGAAGTACAAAATTCCTTTAGCAACCACAACATGGAGTTATTTATAATCATATTTTTATGTGTTAAGGAGATTTTCATGAAGTGCATACTAATTAGCTCCCAATAATCTTTCCATTTTGTGACATATGACCGATCTATTAATAAAGTAATAACTTTTATAATAGAAGATATAATATATAAATTAAAGTCTGGAAAAGAAATACCCCCTTGAGACCAGCTATTAGTATGTTTCTTTAATGCAATCCTAGGTCTATTAGGTGCCCATAAGAAATTTAACATTAGTGTATTCAGTTTCTTGATAGTTATTTTTGTAGGTGAAAGTATTATTGATTGTATTAAGTATAAAATCTTGGGGAATATTATCATTTTAATAATTGTAAGTCTCTCCTCCATAGTAAAAAACATATTATTCCAGGTATTAAAAAGATTTTGTATATTAAGAAAACAGGTATTATAGTTATTATATATAATAGATTTAATATCTTTAGATAGTATTATACCTAAATAAGTTATCTGACCTGAGTTGGGTACATATTTAGTAAAATCACTAATGAGAGTATTTTTTCGTGTATATATAGGTAGTATTTTAGTTTTTTCTTCATTGAATATTAAACGAGAAATACTTTTAAAAATTATCATTTTATCAAATAAAGACTGCATAGAAGAATTAGATCCTGCTGATGTAATTAGAACATCATCTGCAAAAAGTTGAATTTTTGATGTTGTATTTTCTTCTATTTCAAAACCCTCTATGTCAGTACTGTTTCTAATCAAATTAGCCCAAGGCTCCATTACTAAAGTGAATAATAGTGGAGAAAGTGGACATCCTTGCTTTGTACCTTTAAGAATGGGTATTTTTTGTGAAACATATGTTCCTACCTTAATATAAGCCAGCGTTCCTTTGTATAAATGCTCAATTAAATTTACAAATGCATCAGAGAATTTGTGCATTTCAGTAAGGTAAACAGATAGTCCCAACTTACTGAATCAAATGCTGAACCTATATCAAGACTAATAAGTGTTAAATCTTTCTTTTTCCTATTTGCAAAATCAATTAATGTTAAAGTTCTTCTTATATTATCAAAAGTATTTCTATTTACAATGAAGCCCGTCTGATCTATGTCTATAATGCCGGGATAATTGTCTTCAATCTATCAGCAAAAATACTCATAAACATTTTATAATCAACATTAAGTAATGAGATGGGTCGATATGAAGAACATCTAGTTGGATCTTTATTAGGTTTTAAAATTGGTGAAATAAATGTATATTGCCAAGATGGGGGGGTTATTAACTCAGTTTGGGCCAGAATAAAAACCTTATGTATTAATGAATATGTAGTTTTAGAAAGGATTTTATATATCTCTGGTATAATACCATCATTACCCGGTGCTTTGTTTGATTTAAGCTTATTTATTTGTGTAATAACTTCTGTATATAAAATACTCTTGTCCAATAGTTTAATCTGTTGTTTATTAAGCTTTTTATTCATGTTTGTGGTTATAAACTTCTTTATTTTATCTTTAGGTTCCATGTTAATGTTGTTATGGTTAATCTTGTGAAAGTGATTTCTAAATTCGTCCAGTATTTCTGGTATACTAGAAACATTCTTTTTCCTTAGAGAAAAGATTTCTTTGATATGGTTTTGTTTATTCAATCTTTTTGTTTTATTTTTGAGTCTATGTAAGTATTTGGGGCTTATTGAATAAGACAAAACTTGTATTTCTCTAAAGTTATTTTAACTTTATGAGTTAGAATTTCTTTGTATTTCTCATTTAGTTTGTTTATTTCTTCAATAACTTTCTTGTCCATAATATTTTCTTTATTATTATGTTTATAAGAGTCCAGTTTACTTTGAATATCTAACAATTCCTTATCCCAAGATTTCCTTTTGTTATTATACCATCTGATACTTTGTCCATATAGATATGATTTTAAGGCATCCCAAACATAGACAATGGAGACTTCAGGAGTATTATTTATGTCTAGAAAATGTTGTACTTCTGAAAGTATATATTCTTTATAGTCTTTTAGCTGATTTAAGTATGCTGGTATCCTTTTGATCTGAACATTATGAGTATTTTTTATCATGAATGCAAAAACAATTGAGTTATGATCAGATATAGGACATGAAATGATTTTGGAATTAATTAAATCTGTTACCATCTGGTTAGAAATAAAGACCCTATCTATTTTTGAATAAGTTTTGTATCTGTTAGAAAAAAAGGTGTATGGTAATGATTTTGACTCTATCTGATTATTAATATCATTCAAATGATAAGAATTAGCAAAATCATTTAAATGTTTTGCATTAGATGTAATTCTTCTTTTCTTTATAGTGGTAGTATCACTTTCATGTAGTATACAATTAAAATCACCAGCTAAAATAATATCCCCTATAGAGAATGATATGATCTTATCAATATGATGTTTCACTGTATTAATACCAATTCCAGGTATCCAATATACATTAATTAAAGTGTAAGTCTTCCCATTAATTTGTATTGTAACCATACAAAACATTCCTTTGTCATCCTGATAAGACTTAATGGTTTTAGGAATGGGCATACTTTTATTCCATAAAATAGCCACTCCTCTTTTTTCTGAGTGTGCTCTGAACTAACCAATACTGTATACTTATTAGTGGCTAGTTTATCAATATCTTTTTCAAGAGATGGGTTTCTTGCAGGAAGACTAGATTGGCCTTGTGTAGATTAATGTATCTTATTAGGCTTGCCCTTTTACACGGATTATTCAATCCATTAATGTTTAAAGAAATTCCTTTTAAAGATGTCATTTGGCATTTTTAAAACTCAAGAATCTTATGATCGAAATAACAAATAACAAGATAAATAATGTTACATCTCCTCTT
>NC_056731.1:1294244361-1294261861 GCF_019279795.1 Protopterus annectens | reverse complement strand
AGCCTCTATGCAAGTGAAATTAAACTCAAAATTACCAACAAGCAATAAAACTCAGCATTCTTCTCCCAACTCAATTTTCATACAAATCCTATTATTCACTGTGCCCACACAGTCTAAAGCATTTCTATATATTAATAAAGAAAAGAAAAGAGAGTAGAAAATAAAAGGGAGTGAGGCAGAAATAAAAAATGTAAGAGAAAGCTGTAAGAAGTATATACAATGGAATGTTACTTACTGTTTATATTAATAGAGTTAAAAATAAAACATATTATTTACTCTTATTTAGTTCTGATTATTATTAGTTAAAGCATGACAGATTATTTACAAACAAGCATAAGCAGTATAATCAAGAAAGTATAATTAGAAATAGCATTTGAAGAACTTATAAACTTTTACAAGAAATAAATATGTTATTATTCTATTAATGATATTTTCATTACTGTTCTCTCCCTGCTCTCCCCCACCCTTTACCCACTACATAATCTAAATAGAATGTCATTGTTTAAACAAAGAAAATAATAAAAGAAGAAGGAAAAAAAGGTAAAGATAAAAAATGTATCAAATTACTAACCTTACTTTTTCAGAAAGAAAAACAAATCGAGTCACAGCCTGCCATTAAATCCTCACGCATTTTGACTGGTTATGAAACAAAACATTTCTTTGCACATAGAGAATAACTTTGATTAAATCTTTTCCAAAATATTTGTGGTTTTCTGGAAATGCAGGAACTATATTCAAAAGATTAATAATGAACTAAAATGATGAGAGAGGAAAAACATATAACAAATCATTTGTTTTTAGTCTCTTCTTCTTCTCTGAAGTCTTCCAGGAAGCTTCAGTTGCCAATCTCTTTAATGAAGAACTAGCCCATTCCATTTCTTCTATTTTATCCAAAATCCTTTTTCTTTGACAAACAGTAAAGCAGAGTCTAAATCATCAAGACCTTAGGACCATCAGGAAGGAAGATTTTAAGCTTGGCAGGAAACAGAAGGTATGTTTTAAACTGTGCTTTTTTAAGCTCCCTTATTAGTGGCAGAAACACTTTTCTTTTAGCAATTACCATGGAAGAATAGTCATTGTCAAAACGCACAGTTGTCTCATTAAACTTAACAGGAGCTTTAGCCCAAGCAGATTTAAGAACCATCTCTTTATCAAAAGATGATAGAAATCTAACTATAACTGATCTAGGATAGTTTTTGTTAGAGTTAGTATTAGCTATAGATCTATGTGCTCTTTCGATACCAAAAGAGAATGCTTCTGGTAAATCTAAAGTTTTAGGGAGCCATGTTGTTAAAAAAGAAGTAATATTCTTACCTTCAATATTTTCTGGCAGTCCAAAAATCCTAATGTTACTGCGCCTAGATCTATTTTCCAGGTCATCCAGCTTTGTTTGTAAATGTGTATTTTGTTTCAGCAGAAACTCAATGTTGATTTCCTGTTCTTGTATTTTATTTTCCATGTCATTCACAGCTTCTTCTATGCCTGTCATCTGGATCTTCTGTTGTTGCAGGTCCATATGTAACAAGTCTATTTGTTTTGTAGTTTTTTCTATGAAAGTGTCTATTTTAGTATCCATTTTATCCATCTTAGCAGTAAGTTGCTGGACTATAATTATCAGAGACTGAAGTTCTTTCTTGATGCTGGAGTCTTGAGAATTTGTCTTACTGGAACTCATTTCAGACTGATAAACTGACAGGAAAATTTCCAAAGTAATTTCTGACAGGAATATTATTAAGATTTCCTTTCTTTTTAGATGTAGTTCAAGAACTATATAAAACAAACATATTTAGAAAGAACATTACTTCAAGAATTAATTTTTTAAGTAATTAATTCCTGTCAATGTAATGAAATTGGTGGAGCTGAAGAAATCTGCTGCTATCCTGTGTTCATCCTTGGCCACGCCCCCCACTACTTAATACTTCTGATGTATGCCTCACATCATTGGCCAGCAGATTATCTTAGAGAATATCACTATTTCAGTGTTCCTGTATTGTATGTGTGCCTTGCACATTTATGTGGGTATGTGAATGCCAACTGTAAAAAAGTATTTGTGCATGAAATGAGTCAAGTGAACAGCCACCAATTAACATATTGGTATAATGAAGATATGATGAACTGACAATCCAGTGGGAAATATGAAAGCCATATGCAAAATAGATGAGCAAGCCAGCATGCTCATTGGCTGACCCAACATCAAATCTTTGGAAGGCAACACAACATTCAAACCTGTAACTCTCAGCTATGTTCACACTCAAACCCTGACACCGACCCTCCTAGCTAGTTCATTTTGGCTGAGACTGTATGGAGGAAATGCAGTTAAACAAATCTGATATAAATGTGCGGGGATGGGATAGCAATGTAGATCATGGCTTATGCTTTACAATATGTTTAAAATAAAGTACAAAGTGCTGTACATTTATAAAAAATAAAATTGCAAACATCAATGCATGTCAGTAGAGTGGTCACAACACCAAAACACAACTGTAAAATTTCATACCTTGGAGAGTGGAACACTGTCATGTAACACAAAGCTGCCTTTAACAGACAACTACAAATTCCTGTTCATTACATCCACACAAATGTAGTTTAGGTGGGAGAACATAAAATATATGCATATATTTTGTTGTCAAATTACAAATTATGCATCGAAAATATTCCTGATATCATGGGATGCCCCCCGTTCTACAGTCAAAATGTATATCTGACCATCTCACTCCCTCTAAATATAAGAATGAGAAGGGTGATGAATGGGAATTAATAAACAATGACATACTTAATATATTATTTTCAATTTGCCAGTATTATCTTATTCCACATTTTTTACGGAACTTTCCAAGTATATTCAAGGCTTTGCACATAAAACTGTAGTAAGAGTTGCTTTTCATAGAACATTATGGGTAAAGAAGATATTTATAGAAATCTGACCAATAAACACTATAGCTGTAAGCATGTGTTAAATATCTGTTAATACCAATAAGCAGGTATCTGTACAAGCAAGTTCCAAACTTTTACACAAACACAATGATCAAAATGTAATGAGGGGTTTCCCCTACAAGGATGTTAACCCACAGAGAGCTACAATATAAGCACCTCAGAGTCTTGATTCACAGAATGACCTAACAAATAGCGCACCACTTTCCTTCTTAACCAAGTACTAGTGTGTGTGTGTGTGTGTGTGTGTGTGTGTGTGTGTGTGTGTGTGTGTGTGTGTATGTGTGTGCATGTCCATATAACTCCGGATAATGGATGAATGCAAAAACATCCAACACCTAACCACTTTAGCCCCTCATCCTCCACACAACTGCCAGATAGTATCAAGATTTATAACACAGAAGATATGTTTAGTCACTCAGAACTGCAGTGGTCTTATGTTAAACAAATGGAATTTTATAATACTGTGCACTTTGTAAAGCAGGATGGATTAACAGATGTCTGTGTGAGTTAATATTTATACATACACAAGTAGACTGGGCAATACTCTGAGTGTATTATGGATAATGTTGAAATACATAGTCATAGCGGCCTAGGTGCGATTTGTGTTAGTGAAACATGATCAGATGGGATGCGTGAAATGATGTACTTATTTGATAGAAAAAACTCATCTAAAATGTTTATTAGCATGTACATGATAAACCATTTTAAACACCATGTCTTCTTGATTATCTGGATGAGCTAATTGTCACATCACCTAGTAAACGGGTTTAAAAGGCATATATCTGATATATTGTCACAGTTATATCTCTGAGTTCCTTAGGAATATACAGGTATAAGTAAGATTGTGACACTTTCTGTTGACATCCATCAGCACCTCTCTGATGAAGATCCTCAGTGTCCCTGCAATTTAGATCACTGCAACGCTACTAAATCTGCACTCAGATATTGTAGATTCCTGTACAGTGCTGATGCTCCCTCACAGTCTGTTTCCATGCATCAATTATCATGAAGTTCCATGGTCTGGTTCTCAGGTGATGCTCTACTCCAGCATAAATGATCAGCATCTGGCTTGCCTCCTCCTCAATCCAATTGGGCACCCGGACATGTCAAAGCCTCCTGGAAGTATCCATCTTAATGGTAATGTTGAAAAGTTTGATACATCACAATTCAATAAATTGCTCTGAGGTACCACTCATTTTACAGGTAGTAATGGTATATAAATGTATCAAAATCATAATTTAAAAGTAGCACTTATGGTATGATATCAGATCAGTGCAAGATAATGGGCATGTGTAACTTATATTCTTGTTTAACGATACCTTTTGAGTATTTGCATGGTGCACCTTCCCATTAAGCCAAATTTCAAGAACTTATGTGGACATGCTCAAACGGGATTTCAAAACCTTACATTTTAATGAACCTTATTAATTATGTATGGTGCAAATGGTACTTAAAAGCTGTGTGTACATAGCTAGTCTTAATTTCAGGTATACCAGGCACATAAGTAGCCGCAAAGGTAATTTTGCACCTGTTAGCATTGCTGTGATGGGATATGCGTCTCTCCTTACAGACCAATGTTATCATTATCCTCAGAAATGTATGTGTATGTGCTTAGAATGATGCATTTAGGGACAATTGTGTGCAATATAAAAAAATGAATTACTGGAGCAGTGTAGGAATGACCTGTATGCATACAGGTGGTTACATCTGCATTTCTAGCAAGTATTACTTCCCCATGTGTAGTTGTACAAAAAAATATAAACAACACCACTAAACAGTACATAAGGACATATTAGCAGTTTTTCTGCATATATTGCTGGTGACTCTGTATCGTCTATGGCATATGTGCTGAAACCTACGGATTCTGACATTATCCATATTTTGCTATGTAATATGCGTTTGTTGTACTTTTATGAATATTTATTCCTTGATGCTTATTAAATCGTGTCCTAGAATTATTGCCTCAATAAAACTAGATCCTCGTTTATGTCTGTTTACCATGTAATGAGTGTGGTATGCTTACAGATATAGAGGCTGTACAATGCTTTCCGTAAGTTGTTCAATGATAATTTTCAGATACTTTCTGCTAATGGGGATAGCATACAACACACCTCAGTACTGATTGTGTTGATATAAGCTCATTGTGTATAACAGCCCATGTTAGTATGACTGCTTTGTTTTACACAGGTTGTCTGTTTAGGCTCTCATTGCATTATAGCTACAGGATGTTCGTGAAAGCCGTCAAACATTTTTGTTTTACATGTGTTATGCATAGTATGTTAATATGAACTACATGCAGAATGTGTGGACTGTGTGGCATAATGCTATTGTGTTTGGACCTTATATACTGCAATATCTACTGTAATGTATTCATATCCCACAGACAGGTTCTATAAATATCAAAAGTTATCTTGTTGTTCTAAATCTTATGCATTTGTATTTTCATATCACATATGGTTTTAAATGTCCCAGCACTATATTAAACAGGGACTATTTCCTAGATGTTTGCATTGTGCAGAACTGCAGAGATGGTAAATTGGCATAAGCTGTCAAAATACTCATCTCCATATATGGATCCCCACATTAATCTAAACATGTGCACATAACTGTTTTCCAGATGGCAAAAAGTACTTGGGGTGACAATTTTCCTCCACAGGAAAACAAAATTATAATAGATTAACAAAAAAAAAAAAAAAAAAACAGTAATTGCGAACCAGGGTACTCAAGAAAACAATTAAATATTACATATTATTCAGTAAATGGTTTACTGCTTTCATCTTTATTAAAAGATGACATCATCAGAACCACTTTACTAAGAGTAACTTAACCACATAAATAGTAAAAAAAGCACACACCTCCCTTTCACTCAACCAATCAAATTATTTGATAAAGTAAGTAAGTAAGTATGGGAAGGGTGGTATATGTTATTGATGGTCTGAACGGATGGTTTATCTTACCTGCTGCTGTCAGTGTGAAGCATTTTACACTGGCAAGACAAACAATGCCCTAAATAAGAAGATATACCAACAACTATATAGTATACAGAAAGTGGAAAACAGGAATGCACTTGCCAAACATGCTCTAATTTCTCCCGATAAAGGCAGATGCAAGTTTTTTCTCCTTGAGCAAGTTGTAGCTGAAGGTTTTTCAGGGGATTGGAAAAATAGGCTCTTAACCAAGGAAATGCTTTGGCAATTAAGACTTGATGCCTCTAATCCACCGAGGATCAATGACAGCATATCGATAATGACTGAGGAGACGAGCTAATATTATCAAGGGACACATTTATTAAAGATACAGAATTAATGATATAGAACTGTGACTTGGTTATTTTGTAACAATTTTTAGTGTGGTGGTGCTTTAAAAAAAGCCCTTGGTTTTAATCTAAAAGTATTGTGATATTTAATATTTGTTTTCTTGAGTGCCCTGGTTCACAATTACTGTTTTTTTTGGTTAATTTAATTTTTTTGTTACTGGTTTTATATTGGCTATTTCTGGTGTAGTTTTTGTAAAATTATAATAGATATTCTACAACAACATGGATGGAGCCTTCTTGGATGGTAGGAAATACAGTATGGAGTAATGACGTGTATAACGACCTCACCAACATGATTAGTGCTGTGGGAGGTCGCAATAGGTCCCAGGAGGCCTGTTGCTGATGCTGCTCTGGCATGATCCTTTGTGCAGCCAACTGGGTACACCAGTATGATAGGTGAAGGGATGCCAGCAGTGGTGGCCCACCACTGACAGCCCCTGATGAGATCACATATTTTCTGACATCACTGTATATGGTAAATAGGGAGCACTGCATAACAGTTATGGGATAGAAGCAGGTGATCCAGGCTGCACATGGATGTTACTTTGCATAACATTGTTGTATATAGAATAACTTAGTAAATATTGCTGTTCCATATGTATTCATGTATGATTATTTTTGTGCTGCAGCAGCAAACTTGCATCGTACATCCACACAGGGTGAGGATAACCAGCATAAGTGCAATGACATGTTGCCATATAATTTCAGTACATAAATAACAGTATTCGATTCTCAGCTAGAGCGTCTTCTCTGTGGAGACATGCGTGAATGGCTGTACCTTCGTTGAAGGTTGTGCATCAGGGCTGGCAACTCGGCACATAAAAATCCACTGCCAATCATTAGCGGACCGAAGTTCCGCTGTGGCGACCCCTAACCGGGAAAATCCGAAAGACACAACAACAACAACCAACATGTGTATTGTTGTCTGCATTCATTAGCACATCTCCATCAATTTTTGCACAAAAGCAGGACATGACAGGTGAGTGCCTCCACATACTGTTACTGTGACAATAATCTGATATTTCCTCTGCCTCCTCTCATGCGTGTGGTATCCACTCTCATTATGATATTTGCATGATATTCTAACCTACAGATATTTCTTCTGGAGACATGTGCCATCCAGGTGCACCTACTGACAGAATAGGTATGGTTCCCCACCACATTCACAGGCAGCAGCATTGTGTAGCATAACTGGATTGTATGAAATTAATGTTGCTGTTTTTTTACACAGGGACATCTGGCCAATAAGTGCACCATATATCACATGAGTAACATCATACCCTGTTAGTGTGTTGTATATATCAGCATGCACCTATGCCACTCTATGCATACTTGACTGTGTTTACTTCATCTGTATTTCCCACTGTAGGATCCAGATGAATACTGACAAATTTGTCACACTGGGAGGGTGTCACTGGTATGCTATTATGTCTGTTTCATGCACATCAATGACATTACTCCTGTTGTTGTCCTTCATTAATACTGTGTCTTTGTACCCCTGCATAGGACAGTCACCATTAGTATCTCAGCCTTGACTAACTGGTATGTGTATGTATTACCTACTGTGTGTTTTGCCTCAGTTGGAATGGTATATGCTGGCAAATATGTGATTAATAATGTTGTGTTCATGCCTTTGCAATTCTACAACAGTTGCATGTCAGCCCTGAACTCTGGCGTTGGATTCCCACAATGATATGTCATGCGTTATGCTTGTATTCCTCACATATGTCATGTACGTTACATGCATAACATAATTGTGAAATCTCTTTTATACTGGTTTCATGGCTGATACTCTGACAAGACTTCCTAGTAAGTTATTGTTATCTGCATCACTGTAGTGATATATATGTGGTATATGTCAGTAATGATATCCAGCATGTGATATAAGCATGTTTTCCTGAACTGTGTCATCTGTTTCTTTTTTTAACATGTCCACGTCCTTCATTGTCCATTATCCTCCACTAATCCTGATGTGGGGTCTGATATGTCTGTGTGATAGCATGGCCCCTGGCACACAAGAAACAGATTTGATGATACAGTCCAGCCCAGATGGTGACAGTCATGTGGATGAAGCTGTAGCCACAGATGTGGAAAAAAACATGTCCAGCCATTTTGACAATGTGGGGACATAAGATGGTGGACAAGATGAGGCTTGTGGACCACAGTTCCATGTTGAGACTGCTGGTGATGTTGATACTTCTCCGCAACACAGCAATATTGCCCAGTGCAGTAGACATAGGCATGTAGCTGGTGTGTATGGGTGCATGTCAAAGGTTGTCTGCCTACTCCTATAAGCAAATGAAAGTTTCCAGCAATGTCATGGATTTGACATTCATGCATTTGCCCTTGCCACAGATTGTGTTGCACACCAGCTGGGTGTATTGCATGAAGGAAAGGAGTTCAGACATGGTAAGGTCATGGTGTCTTTGACTGCACGGAGTGAAACCATGTTATCTGTGACACAGTCCATTGTATCCCTGGCTACAATAGTACAAAAGCATAGCAATACTGCAGGCAGGTTCTATTTGCCCTAACTGTGTTTAGCCGAGTTCCTGGTGGGAGAGGCAGGCACCCTCTCAGCACGTCAACACCTCACCCATTCAGCATCGATGTCTATGCTACAATGTGCACACACTTCTGCTACTGGTCAGTCCAGTGTGATCCATATAGTTACGGCCAGACAGTCAACTTGCACGCATGTTCCTTCCCACTCTTTGAAGCTGGGCTGAGTGTTTCCGTATGTGGTAGTGACATCCAGGACCGTGGAGTGAGCTGTCAGCATAGGCATCCTAGACTGCATTAGAATAACAATGACAGTTGATTCATTATGTTCTTTAGTGTTATTCTCATCCTGCAGTGATGATAATCGTTGTGCAGACCACTTATGATGTCATCTGTCTGTGGTTGTTGTGAAGTCTGATGCCACAGGATTCTGACATTTATACTAGCCATAGGTGACTAGATTTACTACATTAAACTTTATCCCATACTTTACATTGGTATATATTGTTTCTGATACTGACAACAGTTCCGCAGTATGCCCTGATTTGGTTGTCTGTTTGCATCTCTTGATAGTGTCCAGATAGGAAAGGCTTTCACAGAGGTATGGCCATTGTTGCCTATCATATGCACATGCAACACTATTAGTCTGTGTGCATACCTGTGTCACATCTGTCCTAAATTGATGGTCTGTGATGTGACAGATTTGTATACGTTCATACTGTTATATGTTACAGTTATGTTGTTATATCTGATGCTCAGTGTTGACACCTGCTGGGTAATATACCTTACATGCAATGTGTGCTGCTGTGTATGTGTACTTCTGTACATGTGGCCTGTAATGACTCAAAGTATGTGTCCGTTGCTGCAGGGTTGCCTGAGCCTGGACTTGTGGTTGCATCCTCTGACTCTCACACCTGTTTTTTCTACTTCCCCCTGTGTTCACCTCCTCCACTAATAGCTGCAGAATGTTATCTTCATCTTCAGATATTTGGGGTTCTTGGGATAGTTCATCCACTCCTGCAGCTGTAAGACTACCACGTGTTATTGTTAGCATACTGTGTAGCATGGTGCACACAGTAATCATCTGTTTTACCTTTTCAGGGGTGTATTTCAGTGCACCCCAGATATGTCAAGACATCTGAACCTGTCTTTTAGTACACCAGAGACATGCTCTGTGGATTGTTTATGTTTTTGTGTGAACTCTATTGTAGGCCTCCTCTGCAGGGTTGGGATGTTCTCTGTACAAGATCATTAGCCATGGCTCAAGTGGATAACTGCAGTCAGCTGTTGTGCAGAGGGGGAATATATATGCTGTCATCATGAATAATTTTGACAGGAATGAATTTAGTTCACATCCTAGCTGTGTCCCTGCAATTAGATGGTAGTAGTCCCTCAGGTATTTCACCCTGTTGGAATGCACCGCTCAGACCATTTCCCCTCTTTATGACAATATAATGGACTCTCCTGGGGTGTGTTGCCATGATGTTTATTATGCTGCCATCTGGTCTGCACACCACCTGGTAGTTTAGGGATGGCCACCCCTTTCTATTCATGTATATTTCTGTTTTTGGGTGCACAGTTAATAAGGATGTGGGTGTAGTCTATTGCACCAAGTACATGAGGAAAGTTTACGATGTTATAAAAATAGTGCATGACAGTTCACCACTCCATAGAGAGAGAGTGAAGTATATGTGTTCATCTACCTTGGTGCACATTGTTGCCAGGACAGTGTGAGTGTACAACTGGTACCTGTTTGAGACACTCCTACAGTATCCCCAGTGTGTGGCTGGAACATCCCAGATACTGATACATGTAAGCTGAGACACACTTTTGTTTCAAGAGGGATGGGGTTGTCTTGCAATGTCTACATAGACATGTGCAGAACACATGTTGCACACAGCCTGCACTAGCTGTTCATATAGGCGGTACTTGTCATTGATTTATTGATCTAAGAGATGGCTTACTTGTAGCCTGGCTCTCTGTCTACCCTTCTAGGATGCACAGACATATGCTTCTCCATAGCCTGCAGGATTGCAGCCTATTGCAGTTCATTCACTGCAGGTGGTATTTTTTTCTTTTTTGTTGCTATTCTTATAGATGTTAGAGGATTCCATTGGAATAGCTTGCACATTATCACATTTAATTTGCTTTGAGTGCACACAATGTCTTTTAGAATCTGACAGGCATGAGCATAATCCATTATTATCTTGTGCTGAATACATATGTAGTCAGAATGCTTGCAGTGTATCTTCTGAAATCCTGTCCACAGCTGGTGCAAATCTTCCACTGGTGTGCTGTGCTGTCCTCAACTAGCTTTGGAAATATGGTACATTGTTTAAGAAGAGTAGCTGGTGTAGAGGGTTAAGTGAGCTGTAGTTGTTGTGATACAGGGTTTGATTCCCTCAGCCCTCATTTGCTTGGTCTGTGACTTTGGGCAAGTCACTTAACCAGACATTGATCCAGGGTTGCCTTTGAAAATGGATTACCTGCCCAGAGAGTGTTTCTTTGTAACAAATGGGTATTATTGTGATTATTATAATAATAATTATTATAATCTAAAGATAACAATCCTTTGATGAGCTACACACCAAGAATGATACCTCAGTATAAAGAAAAAATGATCAATTTCAGCAACTGGCTAAGCTTCTGGTGTTATTCAAAGGGGATCCAGTGTCTGTCAGCCTGGGACGACATGCTTGACAAGCCGCGTTGCTTCACAGGAGACTGCTTGCACCTGTCACCCCTAGGCTTTCAAATACTGGCCAAGGCTCTTGCTGCCCCCATAATGCCTTTTTTAGGCAAGGCTCAAAAGTCAAACCCACCTCCGTAAACAGCACAAATAACAAAAAACTGAGGGTTATGCTATTCAACGCCAGGAGTTTAAGTCTCAAAATGCATGCACTCAAAGCACTCCTCAGTATGGAGAACGTTGACATCTCTGCAGTAACTGAAACCTGGTTCAAGGCTGCAGAGAGCTCTCCAGCACTACCGGGCTACAACTCATACCACACGTTTTGGCCACAGAACACGGACCAAAACACAAAAGGAGGGGGTGTATCCATATTCATCAAGGATACCTACACCTCCAGGTTAGTGGTGCAGCATGATACCTCTGAGATCATCCATGTGCAACTAACATCTGGAAAATCTGCAGTGCAAATTGTGACCTGCTACAGATCTCCCTCCAAGACCCAGGACCACCACTCAACCTTTCTGGAGACACTGGAAAATATGAAGGTCCTACTGAACACCCTGATATTTGGCGAGTTCAATTACCCTACCATTCACTGGGAAAACTACTAGAGTACAAACTCCCAGGCCCAGCGCTTCCTGGAATTCATCAACTCAAATTCCCTGGATCAGCTGGTAAACTCCCCTATCAGAGGTGAAAACATATTGGACCTGGTCATCAACAACATGGGCGACAGGTGTTCCACACCAGAGGTCAACCCGTCACTGGTTAGAACAGACCATAAACTAATCACTCTGGATGTCCACACCCCACCACAACCCCCAACTAAAGAAACCACAGTAAAAAAACTTTTCAAAAGCAAACTTCACCTTACTTAAGACAGAGTGGTAAGCTGCACAGCCCCCATGCTAAAGGATAACGCTGCCCAAGATGCAGAAACCTTTACAAATGCACTCTATGAGCACCTACAAGGATGCATGGATTGTGCCATCCCTAGCAAAACCAAGACACACTCCTCTAAGAGAAGGAAACCAGTTTGGTGGACCCCTGCCATAAACAGGCTATACAATAGAAAGAGGAAACTAGTTCAGAAAAAAAAAAAAACAAATCCCAAGAAGGAAAGACATCCCTGATCAGTATCAGTAAGAAACTAAGGTCCCTCCTAAAATCTTCCAAGGCTAACTTCGAAAGAAAAATAGCCAAGGATTCAAAAGATAACCACAAAGCCTTCTTTAGCTATGTTAAGAATCTAAGTGGCAGCTCGCAGATATGCACTGAACTAGTGCAAAATAGCATAAAATATACTGAACCTACTGATATTGCCAACATCCTGGCAGATAAATTCAGTACAAACTTCACCCCCTCTCACCTCCAAAAGGTCCAACAACAATATCGGATAAGTGTGTCCCAAAAATTGCAGATGCACAGGTGAAAACAGCCTTTTCAAAAGCCAAAAACACAGCATCAATGGGACCAGATTGTGTCCCAGGCTGCGTCTTGCACGAACTAACCCCCCACCTAAACACACTGTTCAGCCTCAGCCTCTCCACAGGCTACGTGCCCATAGAATGGCACACAGCAACAGTTATTCCTCTCCACAAAGGAGGAGCCACAACTGACCCTGGTAACTATCGCCGCATAAGCCTGACTAGCCGGGTCTACAAGACTATGGAGCACATCATCATGGAACTCATTAACAAAGACATTGGGAACCTCCAGAAACTTGACCTGACCCAGTTTGGCTTTGTTAAGGGCAGATCATGCCTACTAAATCTGGTTGACTTCTTCATAACAGACTCAGCATAGCTCCTTGTGGTGTCCTGCAGAGTTCTACAAGCAGCAGAGAGCGAAAGAGAGATTATAAGTATTTTTTTCTACTTTCCTACCAGCGACTGTTTAGTCTCGCCAAAAAGCGAGTTTTCTAACTATCTGAGTTCTGCAAAGTTTGTTTTTCTGCATTTTTGTGTTTGCACTTTAAAAGTTGTTTTTTTGCCTTGTTTAATTGTTGTAGGCTACACACTCAAGTGCGCTAGCCGATCGAAAGCATTTACTGTATTATTGTGCCCTGTTTCTGTTGTATAAGTGAAAAAAAGAAAAAAAAATCCTTGTTTCCCACCTTTTCTAAATTAAAATAGTCCAGTTTTCAGGTCTTGCTGAATTCTAGGCTGTGTCATAGTTCCTGTGTTGCCCATATCCTTACTTGGATAGGAGGAAGCTTCTCTGTTCAACAGTGAGAGTGGGGAGCTCTGAGCAGCCTATTTGTCCCTGGAGGAGTGGTCTCAGCCCAGTAAGTAGTAGCTTATTGGCCATTTTGGGCCATTTCCTATCTCTTTCAAACTCCCTGCCTTAAAACCCGCTTTAGCGCAATTTTGTGCAACATTACGCAACGCTGTTTAAGCAGTTTTAAACTATTCCTGGCTCCACAAAGTCTGCTCTTCAATTTTTCCCTTAGAACTAGTCAAACTCTCTAAATAAGCACTCAACCTTCATTCTACAGCCCAGCATTTGCTCAAATTTCTCAGTAAGCACTAAAAAACTATAGCACTACACCCCCTTATACTATCCAGAAGTACAAGGCTCCCAATTCGTCCAGTCCAGAAAATCAATAAATCAGTTCTTTAAACCATACAGGCATGTCCAAAGCACAGTTTCAGGTATACTCTCCAGTCCAGCTGGTGAATCTGGGAGTCTTAAGGCAATGTTACAATTGCCTTATGTACACAGACAACCCTCTCCTCCTTCCAACTAACTTAAATATATGTGAGAGATGCAACTATACAGCCAAACTGGAGGCCGAGCTCCCTCAACCCAAGGCTGGCACAGTCAGTCAGGAGAAGGAAACCACTTGCACCACAAAACCAGTCTCACACAGACCAATCGCACCAGCAAACGACACATAAACTCACAAAAACATACTCGGCGGCTCTAAATAAAAATTTGCCAAAGCAACAGAGACCTCCTAAGCAGACATCCAAGCAAACGCTACCCCACAACAACTTTCACATATCACATACTTCACAAAGTCAGTGTGGCACACAGTCGCAGCCCCTAAGGCTAAATAACACACCTAATACACTAGTAATTGGAGACTCTATTGTCAGGCACACTGACGTCCAACTCACCAGACTGAACAAGAAGAAGGTCACTGTGAGCTGCCTGTCGGGTGCCAGGATCTGCCACATAACACAAGCACTCAGGTCACTCCACAGCAGGTACAAATATGACTCTGTCATTGTCCATGTTGGTGTGAATGACCTGAGATGTACCTCCCTGGACTACATGAAAAGAGACATAGAGGAGCTCTCTGATCATGTAGCCCAGGCCGGTATGACCCTGACCCTGAGTAGCATCTTGCCTTCACCAAGAATGATGCCGCAGTATAAAGACAAGTGATCAATTTTAACAATTGGCTAAGCTATTGGTGTCATTCAAAGGGGATCCAGTGTCTGTCAGCCTGGGATGACATGCTCGACAAGCCACGTTGCTTCGCCAGGGACGGCTTGCACCTGTCATCCTTAGGCTTTTGAATACTGGCTAAGGCTCTTGCCACCCCCTTAGTGCCTTTTTTAGGCAAGGCTCAAAAGACAAACCCACTTCCATAAACAATAACAGAAACAAAAAACTAAGGGCAATGCTACTCAATGCCAGAAGTCTAAACCTCAAGATGCACGCACTCGAGGCACTCCTCAGTATGGAGAAAATCGATATCTGTGCAGTAACAGAAACCTGGTTCAAGGTCCCAGAGAGCACCCCAGCACTACCAGGATTCAACTCGTACCATTCCTTTTGGCCCCAAAACTCAGACCGAAATACTAAAGGTGGGGGAGTATCCATTTTCATTAAGGATACACGCACCTCCAGGTTAGTGGCACTGCACAAGGCAGAGGAAACCATCCATGTACAACTAACAGTGGGTAAAACTGCTTTTCAGATTGTAGCCTGTTACAGATCACCCACCTTGTCTCAGGATCCCCACTCGGCATTCCTGAGAACATTGGAGAATATGAAGGGCTCACCAAACACCATGATATTGGGGATTTCAATTACCCAAACATTGATTGGGAAAACTACTCAAGTCCCAACTCTTTTGCCCGACGGTTCCTGGATTTTATAAACTCAAATGCCATGGAACAACTGGTTACCACTCCCACAAGAGGGGACATAATATTGGACTTGGTCATCACCAACATGGGGGCTCAATGTTCCACACCAGAGGTAAACTTCTCGTTGGTAAGATCAGACCATAAACTAATCACAGTGGACATCCACATCCCGACCCCCCCCCCCCCCCATCCAAGGTAGCCACTGTGAAAAATTTCTCAGAAGCAAATTTCACACTTCTCAAGACAGAGGTGGAATGTTTCAAAGCCCCCGGGCAAATGGAAAATGCTACCCAAACCGCAGAATCCTTTACAAATGCACTCTATGAGCACCTACAGGAATGCATGGATCGTGCCATCCCAAGTAAAACTAAAACTCACTCCTCCAAAAATAGGAGACCAGTCTGGTGGATCCAGCCATAAATAAGCTATACAACCGAAGGAGGAAACTATTACATGATGAGGCAAAATCCCAAAAAGGGAAGGCATCCCTGATCAGTACTAGCAAGAAACTTCGATCCCTCATAAAATCATCAAAGGCTAGCTTTAAAAGAAAAATCACTAAAGACTCTAAAGATAATCACAAGGCATTCTTTAGCTACATCAGGAATCTGGGTGGCAACTCTCAGATCTGCTCTGAGCTGGTGCAAAATGGCACAAAATACACTGAACCCACTGACATTGCCAACATCCTGACGGACAGGTTCAGTGCAAACTTTACCCCCCCCCAAAAGAGCCAGTGTCTATCCCAGAAGAATGCAGTCCCCCAGACATCCCAGACATACAGGTAAAAGCAGCCCTCTCCAAGGTAAAAAACACAGCATCAATGGGACAAGATGGTGTCCCGGGCTGCATCTTACACGAGTTCCAAAATGAACTATACCCTCACATAAATTCACTGTTCCAACTCAGCCTTACCACAGGTTATGTACCCAAAGAATGGCATACAGCAACAGTGATCCCACTTCACAAAGGTGGTGCCACAATGGATCCCGGGAACTATCACCCTATAAGCCTGACTAGCCTGGTCTGCAAGGCTATGGAGCGCATCATCATGGATCTCATAAACAAAGACATTGGGAACCTCCAAACACTGGACCCTACCCAATTCGGCTTTGTTAAAGGCAGATCTTGCCTCCTAAACCTACTTGACTTCTTCGAAATAGTAACCAAAGCCATAGATGAGGGAAAGGTAGTTCACACAGCCTACCTCGACCTTGCAAAGGCCTTTGACACAATACCTCACTCTGGCATCATAAATAAGCTTACAGGCTTAAATATTAACCCATATGTCATGACTGGTTGCAAACTGGCTCAGGGATAGAACTCACATGGTCAGAGTCGCGGGTGCCATGTCTGACTCTAAACCGGTTACAAGTGGCATCCCACAGGGCTCAGACCTAGGACCCCTCTTGTTCGGTATATACTTCTCTGAGGTACAGGCAAACACGGGAGGACTATGGCTTACCAAGTTCACAGATGATTGCAAACTGGGAGCCGTAAACGACTCACCATCTGACACAAGCATCCTCCAGAAGGGCCTTACGGAAACGGATACCTGGTGTCAAAACCATGGCCTCAAGCTAAATGCCAAAAAGTGCATAGTCATCCCCTTTGGGAAATACAAAGTGCCCACAAACAACCACATAGGAGGTAATCCACTAAGTACGGAAGAAGTAATTCAGGATCTGGGGACCCAAGTAGATAGTAACCTCTCCTTTGACAATCACATTGCCAAAGTGGTTAGAAAAACCTTCTATATAGCTCACCTAATCACAAAAGGGTTCACATCTAGAGCAAGAGAGGTCATTGTGCCCCTCTACTCATTGCTCATCAGGCCCATAATTGAGTACAATGCCCCATTTGGGATGTACCTTACCCGACACCTGCAACAGCTGGAGAGACCTCAAAAATACCTCACCAAGGGGATCATGGGCCTCAAACAGATGCCCTATG
>NC_056731.1:1294141861-1294236861 GCF_019279795.1 Protopterus annectens | reverse complement strand
CATATAAACTTCCACATGGGGAGTCCATTGCAACCCCCACAGTTTGGATGAAGAACTCATTTTTAAAGAATGTACAATTATTCTTTAACACAAATTCAAATAGTTGTTCATATATATTAATCTCTGGCTGGGACACCCCTCTTTCTAATAAATAATCACATACCCATTCCACCCCAATATTATGGGGTATTGAGGTATATAGATCCTTCACGTCTATGATAATGAACAAACCAGCCTCAGTAAATTCCAAATTATTAATCCTTTGTAAGTAATCCCATGAATCTTTACATAAACTCATTTAATCAGCAACAAGGGATTTTAACTTGATGTCCAAATCAGTTTATTGTATACATATAACATTTTTTAATTTTGACTCTGTCTTTCTAATGCATCTGAATATAATGTTAGGTAATTTATTATTTTACTTATGGGTGAGTGTATGGGGTGTATTGTATGCCATATGTTATAGTTTGGATCTTATTTTCCTATTTATAGTAAGCATTTATATTCTAAAGCTTTTTGCTGCAGGGTTTCACTGTTTAATGAATTATTCATGAGTCCTGGGTCAGGATTGGTCCATGACCTAATTAATGAGGTTTTAAATGATGGCTTAATGGGGTATGCTTCATCTTGATAAAGTCTCCTAATCTGGAGATGAAAGGGCTTGATTTCTTTTCTTTTTATTTATTTTTATGTGAATAAAGTGTTCATATATAGTTACATCGATTTTGACAGTTTTTGTGCTGATACTCCATTTCCGGATTACCGAGTCTAATGTGAAGCTGTTTGGTTTGTTTTGATTTGTTTTACTACATTTGAATAATAATCAAAGTTACATAAGGAGTATTTCTATACCTTGCTCATTGCTGTGAGTTTACCCACAGGTGAACAAATCCTGTGCCACTTCCCTGATCTTTCACAAATCTATATTGTGTTTACAAGATTAAATGTAGTGCAATACATTTCAGTTATCTAGCTAATAGATGTTGTTTTCCAAAATCAATAATTATATGGATTTTTAATGTTCTGAATTTTATCTGTTTTGTTGGGCTTAGAGAAACACAATGCACATGGTAGATGACTACAAAAATCCATCTAGTTTTTCTGCCTCATAGAATAACTGATGTGACAGTGTTATTGTCTCATTAAAAAAGTCTATAGTGTATCTCTCTTGACTAGGATCCTTACTAGCAACAACTAGTTAGATAGTACCATTAATTTCTGACCTGCTGAGGAGAACTGAAAGTTTAATGTTGTCCTCTATGTTCACATAGGACAAATATATTAATTCAAAATAGTATAAATTATTTTTAAAACTGGACTGTTATCTATGTTATTGTTTATAAATAATTTCTTCTACTTTATGTACCTCAAGGTGTTTTTTCCTGGTTCATCCATTACAGTAGATATATTATTTTCCTTATTTATCAATTCATTAATTTTTTTTTAGGTAAACTCCTGCACCCAAAACAGTATTCTAATTCTGTCCTATTTGTATATCCTATACTTCAACTCTTTATGTTATTTGATTTCCTTAGTCCACACTTTTTCCTTAAAGAATTCCAAGTTCTTGAAAATATTCTGAGGTTCACCTGTCAATACCATCTTATATTTTCCCTTACATTTACAGAATATCTTGCCATTTTGTAACAACAGATCAACCCTGGGATTCATGAAGCTTTCGCAAGGCGCAGGCATAGCGTAGGCGGTATAATGCCAAATATGGCCACCGAGCGATTCAGGTACGATTCAATTCCACATGCACTACCAGCGTACGCCAGATCTGTGCAGCCCTCGGCTCAGGTATGCTAATCACCCCATGTGCAGTACTGCACCATGCAAATGAAGGTACATAGTGATTCATGAAGTGGTGTAGGCATAGCGTAAGCCCACAGAAATGTAAACCAAAAAAAGAACGGTTTACATTTTTCCAAACAGAACATCGGAGCTATGAAAGCAGGCCAGACTCATGTATTACAAAGTTAACATATGCCAATGGCTAAATATACAGCCGATGGCATAAGAAAAGATGCACAACACCTAAAAAACAACATTTAATGTCATGTCCACAGTAACGCAAAGTACAACCGCAGGGCATGTGTGTGCAAACGGGAACACAAGGAAAATATACACAAATGTCATAAAATCGGAATGTAATACAAATCATGATTACACCATAAAACTCAATGGTATGCATGGTACACCACAACCAAGTTGCAAGGGTTGCTAAGGGTCTGTGATAGTGTTCGGCGCAGTAACTATGAATTAGTAGTCAATACAATGCAAATGAGGCAAGTAATAGTGAATCGCAAATGTCCTGCTGGACTAAGGATGTACCATACGGCACAGCGCTACAACACCAAGGAGTGGTTTGGAGGTATACATGACATCAGCAGTGGGGTGTGCCACCGTAGCTGTAAGCACATTGGAGCAATTCAAATCCAGCCTGCCCGTTGCTAAGCAAAGCAGCAGGATAGTGGTGGGGATGTAGGTATAGCATCGTTTAGCTGAGAGCACATATGGTGCCCGAAAGCGCATGTGTACGCGGATGAAAACGTGCCCGAAACCCGGTAAGCGGACGCACGCGCCACTCACCATAGCTCAAACAGGAAGGTTAGGGGAAGAAAATAAGGAAATGCCGCAGTAGGGAAATTGGAGTACAACTGAGCAATTAACACCTATTAACTCACAGTGGGCAATCGACGGCAGCTAACAAGTCTGCTCGCAGCAACCTGCAGAACAGGATAGAGGAGGTGTCGGATTGCAAAGAAAAGAGAACTGTCATAGCAGAGCAAAGCAAACCTGCAGTATATCGGCCATAGAACACATTTCATAAGATAAGCCAGGTTTTGGAAAGTACAAATGAATGCAGGCTGCTGGATGCATGCCAGAAAATGGGAGGGGAAATGTTAAGAAATGTTAAGGGAAGGGCAAGAGGTAATCCACGGCAGCCAAATGCAATTCAACACCAAAGGCACCACAATAGTAGTACCTGTGGTAAAACACATAAGATACCCTGTAGCTCCGATGGTGCATACACACCCTATGACATCATCAGTGTTCACAGCACAATAGTATAAAGTGTGAAGGCACCTCACACACACCTGTGTATTCCCAAACACTGCACCATTGGTGTAAACAGATGGGGAACTTTTACAATGTACATGTTGGGAGCTGCTATAGCTGTGATTCATCACCATGTGTTAGAGACTGAAGGTGTTGTGGAGGATGATGCTGACAACCACTGCAGGCCCCGGAGGAGGAGAAGAGTTTTCAGACCAAGGGTAACCTACCAGGGGCTACATGATCTGGAGATAGTAGAGAGTTAGAGGGTGGACAGGGACATCTTACAGCAAATAGTTGAGCTGTGCTAACCATGCCTGAGATCCAGAAACAACAGAGGGGAACCCATCCCAGTGGACACGAAGGTATGTGTAAGCTTGCGAATACTAGCCACAGGTACCTTTCAAAGGCCAACTGGAGATATAATGGGGATCTCACAGGCATCAGCATCCAGGGTACTACACCAGTTCCTGGATGCTCTGTCACCACATGCCAATGAGCATATATACTTCCCCCAAACTCAGGAGGAGTTGGCCAGCAATATGCGTCTCTTCCACCAGGTGGCACACTACCCGGAGGTACTGGGTGCGATAGACTGCATGCACATACATATAAAGTCCCCACCCGGTGAGCATGGCAGGTGCTACATAAACCGCAAGGAATACCACTCCATCAACTGCCAGGTCATGTGCAATGCCCAGGGCATTATTATGGATGTCTATGCTGGCAGCCCTGGAAGCTACCATGACTCCCACATCTGGCATGCCTCACAGCTATATCAGGTATTTGTCAGGGGGAATATCCCACATGCCCACCTTGTGGGGGATGCTAGCTATGCACTGGAGCTGTGAATGATGACTCCCATCAGAAATGCGCACACACCCATGCAAGAACGCGATAATGAGGCACACGCACAAACCAGAATCATCATAGAGCATGTGTTTGGGATGCTGAAATCATGGTTCCATTGCTTGGACATATCTGGTGGAGCCTTGCAGTACTGTCCAGGCACGTGTGCCCACATCTTCATAGTATGTGCCATGCTACATAATATGATCCTGCGGAAACAGCTGCAGCAGGGACATAATGGTGAAGGCCCTCACAGCCCACCGCAATTGCCAAGGCCATCACAGGCACAGATGGATTCAGACCACGAACACCCTGTGCCAGCCCCAGTAGGCAGACGGAGGCATGCCCAATATGCCCATGCCTTGGTAAAGAGGAAACGTATAGCACATACACTGACAGTGTAGGCCTCTACAGACTGACACACCTCTGCACCTGCACACACAGTAAACTGGATGGCACACACACACGACCACCTGTAAATTGTAATGTATAGGTGGCGTACTGTGGGAATCCTATATAGGCAGCCCTCAACCATTGCACACACAACAGCTATTGGAACAAGGAATGTCAACACCTGAACAGTACACGCACCTAACAGCATATGTTGATACTGTATGTATAGGTTCCTAGGTACATCGGTAGGTACATGCCTGATTGTCAGAAGCCATTCATCAACCGAGGCAAACAGTATCTGCTGTCACCACCACATCGATTAACCAACTGTCCATCAGTACAGCAGAGCCAATTGCGGGATCCATGTGTGTAATCATTGTTCCCCACACACTCTGCATGGCTTACCTGGTGTGTTAATGAGGGGCTCCATATAATGTAATCAGGGATGTAGTGGCAAAGCATGGGGAGTACCCATGGCAGGTATCTGTCACCCCAGCATGCTCCACCTATGGTTGTGTGAAGGTGTAGCACATTATAGTGCGTGGCTCACTGTGACATACATTCCCAGTGCTGGAGCACATCCATTAAACATCACTTGGACATACCATTAATAGGTCTCATCCATATGTAAACTAACTGAGTTGCACATTTGATTGCAGTATGGAGTAACAGCCATAGTACAGTCCACATACAAAACACCATAACACGTGTACAAATCCCAGATGCCCAAGTGGTAAATGCACTGACTCTTGTGCATGTTCCCGGTCCCACGTCCTACAAGGGACGTTACGTAATCCCGAAGGCACGAATAATGGATGTTGGATGCAGGTCATCAGATCAGGTTTAGCACATGTCAGCAGGATTATGCGATGGCAAGTGCTGGTAAGCGTCGTTTAAACATGACTATACGGATATGCACGAAACAGGGCTAAGCTTTTCTGAATATTGCGCAGATCATGGTCAACGATGTCCAGAACAGGTGAAACTAGCATTATTCACCCCTGTACTAATAGTGCCTGCTCTGAAGTATAAAACAACCACTGCCAGGAGTAGAACATGCAATCATGTACACAATCACCTAACACTAAGCTACCCGAGATGTACCAACGGCCAGTGTGTATTGTGACAGGTTAAAACACAAACGTGCGGAGTCCAGGAAACAGTATACACCAACATGTACACAACGAAAGGTGTGTTCTCCCTCCCTCACACTTTCTCTCTCTCTCTCTCTATATATATATATATATATATATATATATATATATATAATAGAGATAGAAAGGGTGATAGAGAGATATATGTTGATATATTACTATTCACCTATATCTGCAAATATATAGATAGGTCAACGACATGTACACAACCATGGAGGTACAAATAAATAGGATACTGCCAACTATTGAATGTGTCACATACCGACATGCGTAATCATGAGGCTTAAAGACTGAAAGACCACAGTACCGGAACACTAGAACCGAGAGTAATATTATCACGATGTTAAGGAACATTTAGTTATCGCTGCCGGTGCTGCGGTCCAGGTAGGTACTGTGTTCAACTGTGTTTGTGATTGCTGTAGTCTGTGTATGTGTGTGTTGTGGGTGCTGTGTGCATTTCCATGGGACTGTAATGTGTGTGTGTGTGCTTGCATCGTGTGTCTGATAGTGCTAACTCGAAGGCAGATCATTATGGTAGGTGTGGTCATAGCTGGCCGTAGGCATACGTTTACCACCTGTCCCACTTTAAGAGGGACAGCCCCTCCCTGGGCAGTTGTGTCCTGATAAAAAATATTAAAAAGGGCAAATGTCCGAGATTGTAGGACATAGTTATGTCCCATATATTATGTAATAGTTGCATTAAATAGTTATGCCTGTATCTAAAATACGTAAATGTTACATGAAACATGATAAGTAGCTAAAGTGCTACAAGAATAAGTATGTATTCTGGATAAAAGTATGTTCTATCCTGTGTACTGACCATGGGTATGTGTCAGCCTGTAAACACCGTTGTGTGTCCTGCAAATGTCCCACTATGGCCATTTGAAAAGGTGGCAACCCATGCCAAAGAGGTTCAATCACCAACACAACTGCAATGAGTGCAAATATCTGTGACAGAAATACATGAGACAGCTGTCATTTAGTAACATTCCCTTACATATTGATGTATTTCTGGAGGTATTGAAGTATCAACCTCACCTGCATGCTATATAGAAACCAATTAACAATGGCTCAATGTATAAGCCCGTAACAACCATAGTTTCAGTCTACTAAATGATAGGTCTTCAATTAGGGAAGGAGCCCACACACATATATGGAATATGTAGAAATGCAGTCCCCACAAACCTGTATATGCTATGTACACCCACCTACATCTTCCCCACACCCGAAACAATTGCAATACAGACTGTAATAACATCACAAACATCCACTCACTCAATTACATCTGCAGAAGCGTTAACATACCTTGTGAGAGACACATTTGTAATGGTGCCATGTGAAATCGTAGCTGTTGTATAATGGAACAGACGGCGATGTTTCAGGTTTTGTTTGCAGTAGTCCCTTATCAGACGGTTGAGATGACAGGTACACTCACATGTAGAACCACATACTCTAGCGTCACACACAATCCACGGGGGACATGAATTCAAAATATCCGTGTCTCTCCAAATAGCAGTTGCAATTCCTCACTCCCCCAAAAGTAGGGCAAAAGGGCAACGCCCAAGTGGAGAATTCAATTATACCCCACTGTTGCCGCGTAATTGGCAAATGGAGTAGCTGCACAGCTGATGTACATGTAATAATTTACTCAGGAACACCAACTGGCAGCAGGATTCCACATGTTACAGGTATCGACGTATATAAGGATGCCTTGCCATACATTCAAACCGTATGCTCATACCATAGAACCGTTTAAACATTAAAGGTGTAAGAGAAATATTTACAAAGACTCAGAACGCTAACAAGGTATGTAGAACACTCAGTATGTTAGTGTATGTAGAGCCTGTTTTGTATTAATTAAAGTGTACGCAATGCATAAAGTTGGAAAAGGTATTATGTAGTGATGTCTTGTTGAGCATAGTAATGCTTGTATTAATTGTGTGTCCTGCTGTGGGCCACAAGGTAAACATCTCATACACCACAAGGGATGCTACATGAGGGCTTTATACACAATTCCACACCACCCGCTGTCAGTGGTAAGGTTTGTCCAACAAGTATGTGCCATAGCAGGGGATAGTATATGTTGATATACTGTCACAGTAGGCATGTGTATGGGCATATAACGAGAATAACATGCCTAAGGTGGTCCTGCTGCACAAGTATACTTTGCATTATGGGATAATGTTTAAAATATGTGTAATGTACAGTATTGTAGGTAGATATGTCAGATATTTTACACAGCATAACTGTTATATCATGCAAACAAAAGGTATTGTCTATTGGCCTGTACAATACACAATAACAGGATACATATGGCTTGTAGTCACGGGACACTGTAACAGCATGATAGCTAACTGAAATGGAAGAGCTACTCAATTATCCATGCACAAAGGACATGTAATAGCTTCACAGGTTCATAGTGAGGTACTATGCTGTCTGGCCAAGTCCATGTGTAAGCCCAACGACAGTGTTTTCACTGGCGGCACCGCCCTAGGGTAGTGTCCTGTCTGTGAACAGCAGAGCCATGTGTTACCTGCACCTGTGTACCATACAGCCACTGCAGTGATCCCTGGCGTACATGTGTGTCTCCCATCCACCCATCGAGGATATTAAATGAAGAGTGCTAGTGAGTGTCCCTGCTTGATGTACATAGGAATCATGTTTCAAAGCATGGTGAGTGTCTGGTTCAGGAATGTATCCCTCAAGCACGTCCCACTCATCGTTGAGTTTGTGCACATATCCATGAGCATGTTGCTCTCAGTGGCTTTTGTTTATGTTGCTTATGTAGAGTATATCCATAAATATTGTTGTGGACATGGGCCCTGTATGTTCAGCAGAGGTCACCCCTGAGTATGCAGTATGCAAATGTGTACAGTCGTGGTGTCCGTAGTTGTGCCGCATACATCATCCTTTGGAGGTCAATAATCCTCATGGTATGTTAATGTTGTGGTATATAAAGCCATTGCTGTTCTGTAAGGTACACCCCAAAAGGGGTGTTGTACCCTTGAATGTGTGTCATATGTCAGGAGTATAAAGGTACAATGGGTGCCTTTGTTCCAGCTACAAACTAGCTATATATGTGTGTACTAAGATCCCGTATAATGTCACATGTATGTAGGGGACTACCACCTATGTGATAGTCAGTGGGTGATTGGTGTAATCCAAAGGGGATGTCTATGCACCTTGTGTCATGCAGCTTGAGGCCATGTTATTGACATCAGGTATCCATCACAGTGACACCCTTATGGAAGGTGTCTGTATCAGCTGGTGGATCAATCATGGCTCCTTGTTTGCAGTCATCTGGAAACCTATTCAGGGAAAGTCCCTCTGTGCTAGCCTATACCTCAGGGAAGCATATACTGAACATGAGGGGGACTTAGGACCGAGGAGTGTGGTACGCCAAGTGTAATTGAATTACAGTAGGTACCACGGTATGCTACCCTCATTGTGTGGGTCCTGTCCGTGAGCCATTTAGCATAACATCCTGAGATGCAGGGGTCGATGTGCAGGTGGATGTGTATGTTGTCAATACCAGAATGGAGAACGGTGCTGAAAGCCAATGAGAGGACAATGTAGGCTGTGTGGACCCCCTTACAGTCATCAGCTACCCTGGTAACTGTATCAAAGGAGTCCACTAGGTGTAGGAGCCATGGTCTGGCCCTAACAAATTCAACCCAGGTGGCATCAAAGATCTGGAGGTCACCAATGTCTCTGTGAATGACTTCCATGATGATGTGCCCCATAGCCTTGCAGAACAGTCCAGCCAGGCGTATAGGGCAATAGTCCCTGTGGTTCATTGTGGTGCCACCCGTGTGGAGTGTGATAACTGTTGCTGTGTGCCATTCAGGGGCCACAATGTCTGATACAAGGCTATTACTGAATCTGGTGGCCAAGTGGGGAGCCATGTCGTTCTGAGGTTTGTGTAAATCACAGCCTGGGATGTTGGACGGTCACATGGAGTCTGTGTTCCAGGCCTTAGAAAGTGCAGGTTGGAACTGTGTAGTTGTGACCGCAGGGACTCTGATTTGTTCCTGTATGGATTTTGGCCCTGTAGGGAGTGAGAGGGTGTAAAGTTAGCATTGAACCTATCTGCCAGGATGTTGCCAATAGCAGTCGGTCTGTAATGTTCCTGCCTAACCGTTGTATGTCAGAGCAGATGTGGGTATTGCCATTGAGTACTGACATACCTCTATAATGCTTTGTGGTAGTCCTTGTAATGTGTTGCAGTAATGCTTACGTAGCTAGCTTTGGAGGATATGATAAGGGATCCTAGATTCCTACTGAGGGTGACCAGTGAGCTACCCCACCCATGGGATTGTTCTCCACTTTGCAACAGCCTCCACCTTCTGTTGTACATTATGTGCATGGAACTGGACCCCCAGCGTGGCGTCCGTTATCTGGTGGGTACCATCATGGCTCTGTTTGGGATAGCATGATCCATGCAGTCGTGTAAGTGCTAATAAAGTGCACTGGTGTATGTTTCAGAATTTGTAAGTACATTGTCCATCTGCACAGGTGTCATGACGTTTACTGCCGCTGTCATAAGACGTCTGAAGTAGGTGTTGTAGAAATGTTGTACTGTGTATTCCATGAAGGGTGTGGTGCCGGAATGTGGATAACAAGGGTGATTAGCAGATTAGCATATGTTTGGAAACTACCAATGAGGGGATAAGCCAAGGTGTGGAACACCAGTCACATGTTGGTAATGTCCATGTCTATGATATTGTTGGTCTTGGTGGTGGTGTGTATTGGTTGATCCAGCCGAGTGGAGGTTATGTATTCCAGAAAGCATAGGCCTAATGTGTTGGTACATGAGTAGGTATCCCAGTTAAGTGTGGGGTAGTGTCAGTCTCACATCAGTAGTACCTGTCTGAACCCTACTGTCTAGTACACTAAGGAATGAGAGCCGGTAACCGTGGGGTATGTTGTTGAATCCATAGCAAGTTACAATGTGTATAGCAGTTCTGGCCACAGTTAGTTGCACGTGGATCACCTCTGATGCATTGTGCTAAGGAACCAGCCTGCAGGTGTGTACATCCTTGTGAAATATGGACTACATCCGCCATGGGTGTTCCGGTCCAGGTTACATGACTGAAAGGTGTGGTCTGCGTGTAACCTGTCAGTGCAGGTGTGCTCTCTGGAGCCCAGAGGCAGGTCCCAGTCACTGCAGAGATATCAAAGTGGTCCATTATAAGGAGTGTCTCGCCTGAGTGCGTTAGAGATGAAGATGTTAAGCATTGAGTAACAGTACCCCAGGTTTTGCTTGCCTGTTCCTGTTCTGGTGGTGAATGTTATTGGAAACTGTCCAAGACAGGCAGTATAGGAGCAGCAAGAGCCTTACATGTTATCTGTACTCCCAGGGCTGACAGGTGCAGGTCATCTGTGCCAAAGCAACGTGTTTTGTTGACCATGTCATTCAAAGCAGGCAGATACTGGATGCCTGTGGAATGACAGCAAAAGCATAGGCAACTGTTGAAGTGAAACATTCAGTCGTTGTACAGTGGTATCAGTCTGGATGAATGCAGAATGCTTCTCTGGGCTTGGGCGATACCTTCTGGGCTACAAGACCGGAGATCTATTGCATGTCCCTGTACATGTAGTCCAGGAAGTTACATCTCAGGGCAGTCACACTAACATGGAGAATGACAGTCAAGTTTTACATGGTGAGGTGTGGCATGGGTGCATAGGTTATGTTGCGGATCCTGTTACCTGACAGCCAGATGTAAGCGACTATCGCCTTGTGTAACCTGCTGAGTGGGACATCAGTGTGACCGCCTACAGAGTCGCCTATGACCGGTGTGTTGGGTATGTTATGACACCCTATTGGCTATAGTTGATGAGCACACATGAGTCTGTGGGCTATAAGTAATTGTGTTTGGTGATGGGGGCTGCCTCTGTTGCCTACACAGAGAGTATGGAGAGGTTCTGCAAATGTTGCAGTCATAGTATGTGTGGCCTGTGGTGGTGGAGATCTAGTGAGACTATGTGATGAGTGGGGTGTGTTGCAAATGTTAAACGTCCCCACATGAATGTCAGGTTCAGTCTGGGTTGATGAGAGCATTACCCCCAGCATGGCTACATATGTGCATCCCCCACAGGCTGTAGTGTCATATGTTGGGAGGTGAGCATTGACTGTGTACATGAGACAATTGCTCTATTGCCTCATGTTTGCCATATTCATCATATAGACAGGCAATAACACTGGTAAGTGACACTTGGACATGCCTGTATATTCAACCATGTCTCACAAGATATGTGAGTTACGTGTGTACAACAGCTGTTGTACTGTAAGCAAGCTGGAAATGTAAGGACAGACAGTGTACTTGTAAGAAATGAGTTGGAATGGGTGCTATAGTAATTAGTAGCTCATTAAGTGCTTACATGTTCTGAACAAGTGCTGAGCATGGATATGCAATACAGACAGGGTGTTGGATAATATAAACCCACTGCAACCCACAAGCGGAGACGCCAGTCATAATTGGAGGCCCTGCACTATTACCCTGCTGAGTATGGAATGCAAGTCTATGAACCTTTATCAACGTAGATGTTAGCAGTACAGATGTAGATGACAGTACGGATGATTTCACACTGCATAGCATACCTGTGACAGGTCATAGGACATCATCACCCATGCTGTGTTCCAGCTACACTGAGTATACTAGATGTACCTTTGTATGTCACAGGAGTGGCCTACCAGTGGCCTGTTGTCAGAAGCAACACTACAAAAAGTGTCTGAGTGACATGTGCATATCACACCAGTGGCAGCTACAGTAAAACAGGGTTAATGTTTTGTACTCCATCCTCATTGTAGCCCATACCACACAGGCAAATGGGAGGCATCTGCGTATGTAAGGATGTGAATGGCCATGACCTAGGAGCAATAGCTGTCTCAGTGTTGTGGACAACATACAGAATGGGCTTTGTGGGTGAGGTGCGTGACATATGTGCACAATCTGACAGCTGATAATAGCATTGTCACCGCTAGGTGAATAACCCTGTACCCATTAACTACCACCTAGGCAGCGGTCAACATTATGGACACTGTGTGTAAGGGATGGTGCTGTGCAGTTCACCTCCCTGAGCTGGTGACGTCTCCAGGCCTATTACGTAGTCATACGAGGCACCCATGTCATGACAGGGTGCCATCATTGAGCATGGATATCATTGGATAGGCATACTGAGCACTCGGGTGACCAATATCGGATCACATATCACCTTTAAGGGGTATTGGCCATGCTTGGATGGGCAATACCAGCCTTCACTATC
This sequence comes from Protopterus annectens, assembly GCF_019279795.1. Lineage (NCBI taxonomy): Eukaryota > Metazoa > Chordata > Ceratodontiformes > Protopteridae > Protopterus > Protopterus annectens. Next base: position 1,294,224,136 of record NC_056731.1, on the reverse strand, counting down.
CTCACCTCCACTATGCAGCATGCTGGCTACCTTGCATAAAGACATGTGCTACACTGTGATGTTGGACATGCTACACATACATATCCTGATCTGAAAGACATACGTCATGGACAGCCACCATCCTACTACAAGGATCACCACATGCTGGACAGATCCCTGTGCCATACATGTTACATACTCCTGCCATACCATTCAACCCTGTCCGTCAAAGCTGCACATGTCATCTCTGTCATATATGGCGTGATGACCACATGGTAGATGTATTATTAATTGTCTGAATCAGTAATGTGGCACTGACGCACCTGGCGATGGCAAAATGGCTGTTGGAGACAGCTAGAAAACCTTGCCCGTACATGCTATAGGTGATAACCATCCCTGTGAATAACATCCGGCTAGCAATTGTCCCATGTGTATCACATGTGCAACACAGGTGATACGTGGCAGGATGTTGAAGTGCTGTACACTGCCGTGTAGATGTATATGGCAAAACACATGCATGTAAAGGTGTCCATGTGCATGTGTGCATTGTCACTGCTCATGTCCATTAACGCAGTGTATGTGTTGATATGTGACATATACACAGTATAAAGGTCAACAGCATTACTGTGGACACATCCAGGCATGTGCTGATAGGTACAACACCAGTACACGCAAACAGACATGCCCGCATCAATACAGCACTCACATCAAGCATGAGCAATGTAATGAGGTGACACACATATATGGTGATGATATCCAATGCACAATGGGTGTTACATGTGTGTGACACAAACATGTTAGTCGTGTCAGTGTCATGACGATTTGCAAAGATAACTGTTCATATGTACTAGATTTAATACAAATGTGTGTGCAGCTGTATCTCTGTACATCTCTGTGATACTGTGACCTGTCTCCATCATTATGTCTTCCAGATAATGCCTCGTTCACTCCTGCCAACGTATAGCCGCCTGGAGGATGATGCCCTCATCCCGTACCTCCATGATAACTATGAGGTGTTGTTCAGCCATGTGCCACAGCATGCCCAGCAGCGTGACGACCTGTGGCAGGAACTATGCAGGAGGGTTAATGATGTGGGTGGCCATAACCGCACCTACCAACAGGTGCGCAGACACTGCACGGACCTGATACGACATGCGAAACAGCGTGCCAATGCAATCACCAGGGAACAAGGTGGAGCAGGTGGTGGGCCACCAACCCAGCCCCCACTCACACCCACCGAGGAGCTTGGGGGCACCCTTAGAATAGCATCCACAAACACTAGCTGCCATCGTGGAGGTGGGTGTCTCCCAACCACTGAACCTGGAGTTGCCTGGTAAGTCACTACTGCACATATGACTATTATATCTAATTTAGTTGCATGTGTCACTGTACAATATGTAATGTAACATCATATGCAAGGTATGTTTACACACATGCCGCATGCTATAGTATGCTACCCTGTGTATGCACACATGTGCATACTATATGCTATTGTACAAGCAAATGTGTTAACATGCACAGTGCACCCTGTAGTGTCATACAGTCATGGATAATGTTCAAACTGCTGTGTCACCCCTATACAGGTACCTCTGGCGTGCCGCACAGACATCAGTCCATTGCAGGTGAGACAGTTATCAGTATCAGGCATGTTAATGCATATATCTATTCACCATGTGGCCAGTTAACACATGTACATATAATGTATGGTTCAGTCACGATATACAGGTCGCATCTGTCATCAAGCACACTGGCTACCCATGTGCAATATATACAAATTAAATGAAACACCGACATGAAACCACAGTATCTGTCATTGCTAGATTTGTGGACAGCTGTGCATACAACAGTGGAGGTGTTGTTCAATGCAGGCATATGTACTATACACTGGAACAACACATGTGTGGTACGCAAACAGTACCACACAGTGAGCTGGGATATGGGCAGCCCACAGGATTCACCATTGTGTAATATGCCCCTGCAATGGGTGCACACATTGTGATGTGCCATCTGACAAGTCCCAGACATGTAGTGTTCTGGCTGCAATATTGTCACACTATCCCATAATACATACCCCACATACCAAACATACAACCCTTTGTCTGCATAACCCTGTGGACAGTGACATATCTGACATCTATGGGTGTATGTCATATGGGACAACACAGACATGTGAGATAGACGGCCATCACAAACATTTGGCCAACACATGTTCACACATGGCCATGGAGGATGGCCAGAGACATGTAGCCACACAGTAGATGTGATGTGAATACACCCTGTTGCACATTGTCCACACATGGTCCAACTATAGCCTTTGTTGAATGGTTATATAGTTGATGTGGAACAGTGGACATCCTAAAAGCCTGTGCACAGCTTGTGGAGGTGTCACTTAATTCGACCATATAAGATGTGTTGAACATTACGACTGTGTCATAGCATGACAGTAGTCACCTGTACAGCTTCCACAGACATAGACACCACATCAGGCCACAGATACTGTACATTTCCCTTGCTGCTGTTGGACATCACTGTCAGCCATGCACCTCGTGTGTGTGGTACATAAATGTCATGTGGGACATGGTGCATTGACAAGTCTGCCATGTGTGGACACACTTGCCAGGCAGGTAAAACATTTTAGTAGTTGTGCAGGGGTGTCATCCATAGGTCTTCCAGTGACCTGTCACATGACACAGCATGGTTTAGTGTGTATACACCTCAGCGACGTGGGTCACAATCCACAGTAGTTATGTAATGTGTATGCACGCAGTCATGGCTATGCACTGTGTGTGTATTACACATTGTATAGCAATATAGGCTCCTCATGATGCCATGCAATGGTACAGTGTCTGTATTTCACACTGTATAGCAATGTAGATGCCTCATACTACCCTTCAATGCTCATGCACATCTGCTAAAAGTACTTTCTATCTGTAGGGCATACAGACAACACTGCAATGTGATACCCATTACACCACTGTACATGTGTCAGGACAGCATTGTGTCAGACATGTATGCATGTCAATGCACACGTCAGCAGATTACATGTCATACTACATGTCAATGTCAAGGTCAAATCAGCCATGTGTACTGTTAACCTGTGCTGGTCCACATGGTGTATCCATACCTCTCAACCTGGAAACATCAAAAATCTGGACAAGGCCCATGAAAAATAGGTACAAATCTGTACGCTGATTAACATCTAATTTGCATACATAATTATGTAACCCCACCCACTCCAATGGAATTGTGGGATACCAACTTTCAAACGCAAACTAAAGAACAGACAACCAAAATATGGCACTACACCAGAGTTCCCCTGCAGCCATTCCAATGTTCCATTACCTGGCTATTTCACCTCATTTACCATAAACACTAATATGTGTATACTGCTTTACTTCTACAATGATTATTTGGATGTTATTTTTACATTTTGCAACACAATAATGCACAAACACTGACAAACATATGCTAAACAAAACAATACTGTCTCACTATGAAAATAGATTTGGCATTAAAGCTTCTCTGCCCTTGAAAGTCACATTCATTGAAACAGCATTGAAACCCACACCACATCCAAACAAAATGCATCTGGCCAGTGGTGGATAAAGATTACCTTTGGGCTGTCATACATGTGATTTTTGATGCACCTTCCTGATTGTATTGAATTGTATTCCTTGTATTCTTATAAACTATATTCCTTGAATACAGCACACTTGTTAGAGCGCTTTTTAAATTTGTTTTGAACATTTTCCCACTAAGCAGAAACAAAATGCACAAACCAATAATGACAAAACTGCCCAGTACCCCAATTCAGAACATTTCCATCATAACAGCCTTAGTCAAACTTCTACAATCCACCAGTATCCATAAATATGCACAATATCTGCAAAAGGAAAAGTCATCTAAATAATTCACGTTAAAGAGATCTGTAAGTAACAAAGAGCTTGTTGCTAGCAAACAGCTTTATATTTCATTGCTTCATTTAAAAAATAAAGTGCCTGTTGCCCTTGAGGAATAAATTGCCTATATTGCATTAAAAAATGGTAAGCTATTAATATTTCAGTAGGGAATGGATGACAAACTGATAACAGGTTCATAGTTACTAGGTATCTCCATTCTCCACCAAAGACATTCTTAGTACTACAGTATCCACACCCCAAAAGTACACAGTGCAGTATCAGCAATCTAGCTACATAATGTGGGAGTAGAAGCCACAGCCTTCTGCATTAAAAGCAAGCATTTTACCTGTTGTGCTACTAACACAAACAGACGTCACATAAGCAACACTAAAGTTCGATCCCCCTGAAAACTATGCAGCACAAGACATCTGGAAAAAGCCAAAATGTATGGGGGGGGGGCAAAGGCCCCAAATCAGGGACACTTTAAACATTGCTTGTATGATCCTAGAAAGGTTGCTAGAATAAAATGTTTTGTGTTACCATGCACTTCCTGAAAGATAGGATGACTGAAACTTAAATGACCATCATTATTTAATGAATTCAGTTCTCACTGATTTGCCAGAAACTACAAATTTTAAGAGGAACAGACCACAAGTAGGAGCTATCTTAATTGCAGTAAGCAATAATACCACAAAGCAATTGACTTTTGCAGTAAGCAATACCACACACAAGCAATTGACTCCTGCATTAAGCAATACCACACAAAAAATCAGAAGCTTAACAGAAAAAAGCAATACACTTCTGCAGGCTGCAGTTTCTCAATTAGAACTGAATCTTAATAGAACAGTGACCCAGCTTTCAGCTAGCCCCATTTGCAGTCGTTCTATAATTGCATGACTTTAAAAAAAAAAAATCACTTAGTAAGTACAAAACAATAAAGCAAGTTAAACAACCGAAGGTCTTTTTCTCATAATACATTGTACTGACCCAAAATAAAATAAACACTTCTGCACTCTGCCATTCTCGCACATAACTGCCACGTTGGCCCATTTCTCATGTCAGCTTGCCTTAAACAGAAAAAACACAAATACCCAGTACACTTTCTGAAACTGCAGAATTAGAAGCTTAACAGAAGAGCAATACATTACATACATGTCTGCAGACTGCTGTGCCATTTCTCTTTTCATCTTAAAAGTTTCTCTGAGCTCTCGCACACGCATAAGACAATAAATAACCCTTACAGTCTTTTTTTTTGCCCTAGACTCTGCACACACACACAAACAAATACACACACACACACACACACACACACACACACACACACACACACACACACACACACACCTTACCTCCAGTTCCAACCAGCATAATCTGCTCATGATCATGACAGAATAAATCTCCACGTCCACGCTAAGCAGCAGAATAAATACATCCAAGCAGTAGTTCTCCATGGCATGCTAAACATAAGCCGTCCAAACAGTTCCCACTCGTGTCGCGTTTACTTTAAATCCAAGCAGAGCAGCTCTAGTCCCCACGCTAAAGAGAAGCCAGCAGCAGTAGAAAAAATAAATCCAAAAAGTTCCCGCTCGCGTTTGCCGGAAATACGTGCCCTGTGTGGGCTCGAGCTGAATTCCGACTGGTTGGCAGAGCTGACGTTGCTGATGTCATCGCGTATGTGATGACATCAGTGACACAGCGAATTTTTAAATAAATCTTTAAAAATAAATCGGAAATGAAAGGGTGCCATTCGTGAATCGTGGCACCCCATTATTTAACCCCAAGACTCGGTTTTTACCGAGTAATTCGGTATGGTTGGGAGGTATGGGTGTATCACAGGGATGCATGCTTACTACCATGATTGTGTGAACTGCATGGCTTCTGATATGACACCTGCTTGCTATTGTGTGCAACCCAGGGAGGTATGCTAACTACCACTATTAATGTCTGAGCTGCATGCCGTCTGCTGTATCACATGCATGCTGCATGCCATCTGTCAAATCACATGCATGGTGCGTCTGTGTGTCTGTGTGTCTATTGTAATGTAGAGTCTTTCTTTGCATTCACAGATTATGTAGGTGCGTTACCCTCCTGCGGTCCATCTGATGTTAGTGTCCCCACAGATACTAGCAGTGATGAACATATGCATGAGGTACAGGCAGGGTTGTCAGGGGCTGAATCTGTGCCAATAGTTGCCATCCCAGCTATGTCCCCCTCTTCCCCGCGCACAGTTCTCATGCCATCACATACCCCATCACCAGTGGCCATAGAGGAAGGACAGTCAGCATGTGTTAGCTTGGATCAGGAACGTGTGGTGGCTACAGAAGATGTATCTCCACACCATGGTGTCAGTGTAATGACTGCAGGTGTGCCACACAGGCATGTGGCCAGTGCTGCTCATAGGAGGACCTCTGGCAGACATGCACCTGCAGGACAGAGCACAGCAGCCAGTGTCACCAGACACATGTTCCAGACTGTAATGGCGGCACAGACACGTGCTGAATGGCAGAACACAGAAGGGCAGAGGCTTCAGAGGGCTGCTATCCATTCTTTAAAGAATAACATCCAGGCATTGGCAAATGCTCAACAGCAGATCGCTGATGTTCTGGACAGGCGATTGGGTGACATGGTTGGAATCCTTGACCATGGCATGGCAATCCGTGAGCGTGAGCTGTCTGTGCTGGAACATCTGGTAGGAGTGAGGCATAGGCCACGTGGACGTAGGCCAGCTACACCACCTGGTGCAGGTCAACGTGAATGAGCCACCTCACATGACGGCTCCCACAGTGCTGGTAGCAGTAGCAGTGCAGCTGGTGCTGCACTGTCCACACCAGGACACAGCAGGCCACATGGACATGGCCCTGGATGTTACCAGTGGGGACACAGTTCCAGTGGACATGTGTCATCGGACAGTAGCCAATCTGTACCTCTGCCTGGTAGTGCCCGTGCAACCCCTGGCAGGCACAGTTCACGTGGCCATGGCCGGACACAGTGAGCTGTACATCCTGGTTTGTACAATCTGGAGCTGTTAATAATACCCCTGTGTAGGCTGGACACATGGCAGAACTGTGTGCACACATACACGCACACAGCAGAAACATCTGTAGGGCACCGCAACACCCACATGCATAACGAACACACATCTCCAATCAGATCACCGGCCCTAACCCACACACATGATGTCATCCACTGGTGCAGCCTATGCCCCCCTGGCAAACATTATCACCCTGTGTATATGATGATGCCTGTGCCGCATCCCTGTCATCCACACTATCGGTGCAGGGACATGCTCATATGGTCTGATGCACAGGGTGAACAGAATAGTGAGAAGTGTATATTGCATTTGTTGTGTACTGTTGACACGCACCAGACATACCATGTAGTACAGCTTTAGAATGCATTGTTATATGTTCACAGTATGTGTCTTGGTAACAACAGTAACAGCATGTTGGTAATTATGCCCTGCTTCCCTCCTTAAAGTCTAATTGCATGTGCCATTTACAGTGTTTGCAGATAGAGTGCATTGTTGTATGCTCACAGTATGTGTCTTGGTAACAACAGTAACAGCATGTTGGTAATGATGCCCTGCTTCCCTCCTTAAGGTCTACTTGCATGTGCCAATAAGTAGCAGTGTTTGCAGTTTCCCATGTGTAAATGTGGAGTACTCACAGGCATGTATGGCAATACCAGCATGCTATACGTAGCCTCAGCCTCACTGTTAGAAAGGCTACCATTCCACAGATGTCACACATCTACTGATCCAGAAGCATGTGAGCTGTTTAATAGGCTACAGTGGCTAGAGACGTGACATCCATACCGGGTCACATCACAGGTATGGTGACATGGTTCGTGGGGTTTACACAGCGGTCTGACTGATGTCAACGTTAGAGGCCAGTTGATAGCATGAGGCCTCACTGTGTAGCAGTAATACACTGTCACATTACAGGATGAGAACTCGCACAGACATACACAGAAACACACAGTAACATGACCACACTCATGGGGTCAACAACACTATAACGCACACAAGATAGTGTTGAGGTGAGGACCCTTGCCTATATGATAATCACCTTCACAGTACTGTGCACCCACATGACGTGACACAGAGAATGAACATGTACAGGTAGCCAGTAAGGCTGAGACCGATGGCATCAACAGGGTAGTAGACTGCATTACCATGAGGGGTTAGGGATCCTGTCTGTTCTGTATGGTAGCATACACCCTCACTCCATGCACCAGACAGCCATACATACATACACACACACACACACACACACACACACACACACACACACACACACACACACACACACACACACACACACACTGTGGAGTCCACAAATGTCATTCACATACAGATAGATGACATGTGTGTGATACACACACCACCCCTGCCTACGTTTTGCATTCTACACTGCAGTATGTACAGATCTCTACAACAGTGTACAGGGGTGTGCAACAATTGGGATGTATTCCCCACCATACGTGGTATATATGGTCACACAAGCAAACACACATGGCAGTACTGTGAATCATACACCTGCTATATGATGATAAGTCTGACAGATATGCAGCTGTATTGGCCGCATTATGTGTACCAACGCTATCTTCATCAATTGTGCTGCTATATGCACATGGGAGGACGTAAGTGTTACAGGTGTCAAGTGATGTACAGTCAGAAACACCCTGACCGATGTGTAGGTTGTATGTCTTCACCTTTAAGTAACAATAACATAGCATACTGTTTGCACATGTAATGGTAGGATGGCTTGTGACACACCTGTGAGCTGTCTTCAGCAAACATCCATCTGCAAAGGTGGACCACCACTTTATGTACACACATCCATCCATACCTGATGTACATCCTACCGTACTGTCAGTATTTCACCATATACAGGTGTCAATGATGGGGCTGCATTGCAACTGCATGTTGTAGTTAGACACAGATGAATGACATACATCATCTACTGCACATGCATGGTAGTTGCATGCACACCACTACATGTACATGTGTGTTGGTCCTACATTCCTGTCATGTAACCATGTTTTTATGCATTGCAATTGGTGGACATGTGTGATGACATACATGACACATGGACTTTTGTATGATATGTTGGTTGTCATGGGTAACTAGTACAGAGGGAATGTTACCTCAGTCAACATTGCTACCTTATGTACTGTTAGCATTCAACAGCCATGGACCTACCTTCCATGTGCATGTGTGTGATTGCTGTAGCCACTTGTCTGCACTGAGGACAGCAAAAGCTATGCTATGTACATATGCTTTGTGTCTGTGGGCCATGTACATATCCACTGCGATTACATGTATGTCATATCCAAACATGAGTGTTTTTTGGTGTACAGCGACAGTCCTTTGTTACAGCTGTGTAAGACCCAAGGCCCCTGTTATGTGTAGAGCCAACCTGGTTATGAACTGTGGTATCATTGCATTGCATACCACATGATGGAACCCTGGCAGTACATGTGTAGTCTGCACAGTTGCTGTAGACCTATGCACAGTCCACTGGTCATGAGTGACATGGTGTTGTAGTAATGTTAGGAGCTGGTTCAAGGACATGGTGATGTCTGAGGGCTACGGAGTAGAATGCGGCATTTACCACTGTGATCTGCACCTGAGACATCTGTGATGGCTCTTGAGTATGTACTGGTCAGTACATGTGAGTGGCCTTCATGTACGTGGGGACAGTAACACCTGGAGCGGTCTGTCACGGTCTTATGGCCCACATGTTGTATCTGACGTATACGGTGGTAGTGCTATTGTGCACAACTGTGCCATATGCCAGGTGTTCCTCACTGCAGAGATGTCCGTATTCCCCATTGCTGGATCTGGATTGTCAGCTGTGATCACGAACGCTACACAGCTAGCACTGATGACCGGTGTCAGATGTATGTAGTGCAGCGTTTGTGCTAACAATGTTCACTATTGACACACTGTGCCCTTTCGTGTTTAGAATCCGTGTGCATACAAGACAGCACTTTGCTACTACTAAGTGTGTGAGCATGCCCAGTACGCAGTTGTGGAGATGGACACACAGTACATTCCAAACGGACATGTGCTACTAAGTGTGTGAGCATGCCCAGTGACACCATGTGTCGGTTATGTGCCTCTGTGTATGGGCATGACCATTGAAATCCTGTATAGCGATAGTGGTCACCCAGGCAACAGATGTCCATACCCCACATCAGGATGGATTCCTACATTGAACAAACTGGGACTGTCTTGAAGGGTGTACTGTCTGTGGCGCATCTCGTATCCCTGTAGTGTTGTAATAGTGCTTCATAGATAGGCAGTTGTCCCGCTCACACCACTGCCGTGTGTTTGTCTACATCTACCTTGGGACAGTAATATGCTTTTAGACTACTCACTCTCCATACATTCCCTATCGGCGTCTTTGCCTTTGCTGATGATGTCATCCACCTTGAAGTATGCCTCTGGAAGTGCTGTGTTCCAGTAATCTCGATAGCGTGTTCTGTAACTGCGTAATGCTGTAGTGTGATAAGGTAGTTAGGTGTATGTTCAACTCCCAGCCCTGCCAAGTGTGTGTCTGTGTGTGGGTGTTTCCAGCTGCCTGGGGACAGAGTAATGCTTTTAGATGGCTCACTCTCCATCCATTCCCTATCGGCGTCTTTGCCTTTGCTGATGATGTCATCCACTTAGAAGTATGCCTCTGGGAGTTGTGTGTTCCAGTAATCTCGGTAGCGCATTCTGTAACTGCGTAATGCTGTAGTGTGATAAGGTAGTTAGGTGTATGTTCGATTCCCGGCCCTGCCAAGTGTGTGTGTGTGTGTGTGTGTGTGTGTGTGTGTGTGTGTGTGTGTGTTTCCAGCTGCCTGGGGACAGAGTAATGCTTTTAGACTCACTCTCCATACATTCCCTATCAGCGTCTTTGCCTTTGCTGATGATGTCATCCACCTAGTAGTATGCCTTTGGGAGTGCTGTGTTCCAGTAATCTCGGTAGCACGTTCTGTAACTGCGTCATGCTGTAGTGTGATAAGGTAGGAAGGTGTATGTTCAACTCCCGGCCCTGCCAAGTGTGTGTGTGTGTGTGTGTGTTTCCAGCTGCCTGTGGACAAAGTAATACTTTTAGATGGCTCTCTCTCCATACATTCCCTATCGGCGTCTTTCCCTTTGCTGATGATGTCATCCACCTAGAAGTATCCCTCTGGGAGTGATGTGTTCCAGTAATCTCGGTAGCGCGTTCTGTAACTGTGTAATGCTGTAGTGTGATAAGGTAGTTAGGTGTATGTTCAACTCCTGGCCCTGCCAAGTGTGTGTGTGTGTTTGTGTGTGTATGTGTGTGTGTGTGTGTGTTGCCAGCTGCCTGGGGACAGAGTAATGCTTTTAGAAGGCTCACTCTCAATACATTTCCTATCAGCGTCTTTGCCTTTGCTGATGATTTCATCCACCTAGAAGTATGCCTCTGGGAGTGCAGTGATGCTGAAACTCGGTAGCACGTTCTGTTACTGCGTAATGCTGTAGTGTGGTAGACTACACAGGTAGGTGCTCGATTCCAAGGCATGGCAGGTGTGTGTGTTTGGCAGTTATACCCTATGTGTTGGTATCTGTGGATGGCTAGCTACGGGATATGTTCAGTGTGTTTTGTTGCTGACCTATATAGTGTCCACAGCCCACATATTCTGCCAAGACACTCGGTTGTCAACACATACATTCGCCAATAGGTCTGGTGAGTAAATGTTAGCAGCCCTAAACTTACCCTTAATACAGTCTGACCCGTGTGACGCAACAGAACACACATGCCTTGATAGTAACAACACTACATGATGCAGGTGGCACATGTAGTTTCCTTTTCATGCCTGTCTAATACTTTGCTGTCATGTGGTCCGCTGTTGTGATATAAATGCAATATCTACAAATGTGTGTACATGTATATGTGTGTATGTATATCTATGTATATATGTATACAAATAATATATATGATATATGTAGATATGGAGAGATAGACATAGATATAAACATATATGTCTTGGGACATCAGCACTATTGAATGTTTGTGCCGGATGATCTGTACGTGATAACCTGGGATGTATGTATATCTGCCATGGCGTAGTGGTAATGCACATCGTCTGTTGTGTGCAGGGTCCCGGGTTGTAGTCATGTAGACACCGGTTATTTTGTTGCTGGGAAGACCATGGGACATCGAATATGGTGATAGTAAGGCACCTGTTACCAGTTGTGTATGGATCTGAGTGACACTAATCAGTGGTTATTAATTTGGAGGTTCGGTATGGGTCATATAACTATTCATTAGAAGACTATACTATGCAGATGAGGTTGACAATAGTGTATCCCATTTATCCCCAGGGTGTGATGCAGATACCTGGAGTGCATGTGTGTAGTTATCCGGGTGCAGTGCTCAAATATAGTTGACAGCATGGGAGGGGGGGTCAGGCATACTGTATGTACATTGCAGAAGTGTGCCTTGGGAGTGCTCCTGCCTTAGCACTCCTAAGCTAGGGGTGTGTCTATACCTGCCTGGTGACATTGGGAGGGACAACAGCAATGGTGGGGTAGTCAGGGTGTACAGGCTGCACAAACAGGTGATGATCAGCACAATCAGCAGATGACATGGCCAGCCCGCACCTGAACAGTACGATAATGTGAGCAAGCAGCATACACACAGGTTTCTTCCGCACTCTACACCACCGGTGTATACCTGCGGGGACATTTCACAACACAGTCCAACCAAATTAGAAGGGCTGCAGCAGGCAACATAGACCAACATGTGCAGGAGGCTGAGGGCAGTGAGGATGTGTATGCTGCCAAACATCCCTTACTGGGGTGACCTAAGAATTTATAGACCCAGGGTGAGGGGCTACATGAGCTGGGGATGATGGAGCACTATGGGGTGGACAGAGACCTCCTACAGCGGCTTGTTAACCTGTGCCTGCCACACCTGACACATCAAAGCACAACGATAAAGTTGAGGTAAAAAACACACCTTTATCAAACACCTTTCTAAACATACTGGAAAATATTAAGATAGAACCAAACACCCTAATACTGGGTGATTTTAACTACCCTGCCATTAACTGGGAAAACTACTCATGTCCCAACACCTTTGCGCAACGGTTCTTGGAATTCATAAATTCCAACGCCCTGGATCAACTAATCCTTAGTCCCACCAGGGGCTCCAATATCATAGACCTGGTCATTACCAACATGGGAAATCAATGCTCCATACCTATGGTCACCCCCTCGTTAGTCAGGTCTGACCATAAGCTAATCACCCTTAACATCCACATCCCACCCCAACCCCAGTAAAGAAACCACCATAAAAACTTCTCCAAAGCCAACTTCATGCTACTCAAGTCAGAAGTGACAAACTTCATGACACCCATGCAGATGGGAACTGAAAGTTCAACTGCTGAATCCTACACTATGGCACTGTACGAGCACATCCACTCATGCATGAATCGTGCCATCCCAAATAGAACCAAAATGCTCTCATCCAAAAAGGAAGCCAATCTGGTGGTCCCCTGCCATAAACAAACTTTACAACAAAAGGAAGAAACTTTTGCAGAAAAGAGCAAAATCCCAGGATGCAAAAAACTCCTTTACTTGCCTCAGTAAGAAACTGAGATGCCTCATAAAATCCTCCAAAGCTAGTTACGAAAATAAAATTGCCAAAGATTCCAAAGACAACCACAAAGCATTCTATAATTATGTCAAGAATCTAAATGGCAATGCTCAGATCTGCTCTGAGCCAAAACAGAATGGCATTAAATATACTGATCCGAAGGATATTGCCAATATCCTGGCAGATCGATTCAGTGCCAACTTCACCCCACTCTCACCCCTAAATGGCCCATCTCAATACCGAAGATTGCCAAATTCCAGTAATAACGGCCACACAGGTACAAAACGCACTCTCTAAAGCCAAGAATACAGCATCCATGGGACCAGATGACATCCCGGCTGTGTACTACATGAACTACAATATGAACTGGCACCTCACCTAAGTGTCATGTTTAATCATAGCCTCACCTCAGGTTTCGTGCCCACTGAGTGGCACAGAGCTACAGTTATCCCAATCCACAAGGGGGGATCCACCTTGGATCCCGGAAACTACCGTCCCATCAGTCTGACAAGCCTTATCTGCAAGGCCATGGAGCGTATTATCATGGAACTTATAAACAAAGACATTGGCAACCTTCAAACACTGGACTCCACCCAGTTTGGGTTTGTGAAGGGCCGATCTTGTCTCCTGAACCTGATTGACTTCTTTGAATCAGTCTCCAGAGCCATGGACAAGGGTAAGGTGGTCCACACAGCCTATCTAGACCTTGCCAAGGCCTTTGACACCATCCCCCACTCTGGAATCATAGATAAACTTACTAGGTTGGGCATAAATCCCTATGTCACTCAATGGGTTGCTAAATGGCTTACTGATAGAACCCACACTGTAAAAGTAGCCGACTCCAAATCCAGCTCCAGACAAGTGACAAGTGGAGTACCTCAGGGTTCAGTCCTGGGGCCGCTCTTGTTTGGCATCTACTTCTCTGAAGTACAGGTCAACACTAAGGGACTCTGGCTAACAAAGTTTGCAGATGACTGCAAACTGGGAGCCATTATTGAATCCCCAAATGATGTGGATACTCTACAAAAGGGCCTTACAGAAACAGATGCTTGGTGCCAGAGCCATGGGCTCAAGCTCAATGCCAAGAAATGTATTGTTATCCCCTTTGGGAAAAAACATGTATCCATGAATTACCATATAGGTGGCAGTACACTAAACACAGAAAGTGTGATAAGAGACTTAGGGACACAGGTGGACAGTGGTCTCACCTTCGATAACCACATCGCCACAACAGTCAGGAAATACTTCTATGTAGCACACCTTATCACGAAGGGCTTTTCATCCAGAAAAAAGGAGGTCATTGTCCCACTGTACTCATCCCTCATTAGACCCATTATAGAATACAACGCCCCATTTGGTATGTACCTCTCAAGACATCTGCAACAACTGGAAAGGCCTCAGAAATACCTCACTAAAAGAATCACAGGCCTAAAGCAGATGCCCCTCGCTGACCGCCTTAAAAACTCCAGCTATACTCTGTGCATATCGCCTACTCAGAGGCGATCTCTGCTTAACATACAAGGCCATGTCAAACCCAGAGCTGTTGGACATGCTACACTTAAAGAAATCCCAATCCCTCAGAGCTACACGCTCCAGGGATCTAAACCTTGTCATCACAATAAACAAAACATGTTTGAGGGATAGGTTCCTGACCCAGAGACTCCCCAGACTCTGGAATAGATTGCCCATACATGTCAAGCAGAGTGCCTCTTTGGACCTCTTCAAGAGGAACCTTGACGATTGGATGGGAGAAAGGAAATTCACCCCAGGGATCACGTCAGTCGCCCTGCTAGACAGGGGTCCAGGAAAGTAAATAATGTGGGAAGAAATAGCCAGGGAATTGTTATGGCTAGGCTTGTATAGGCCCTAGGGCTGATAGCCTAGTACCAACCTATGAACCTATGAACAAAGCTTTCAGGTACAAGACCCTTTCTCAATGATAGACACAGGTACATTAGAATCAGACATTAACTACACGCCCAACACATCACGTGACCCACAGCCATGGTCACAACTTTCTCGTTGTGCTTTGTACCTTTGATTCTGCAGCAGTATATACTTGGTACACCTGACACATCAAACAGGCCGAGGGAAACCCATCACATTGGATACCACGGTATGTGTTGGCCTGGGTATACTAGCCACAGGTACCTCACACAGCACAACTGGGGATATCATGGGGCTTTCACTGGCATCTGCATCCAGAGTATTGCACCAGTTCACAGACGCCATGTCAACACATGCTAGTGAGCATGTACATGTCCTCAACACACGTGAGTAGTAGACCAGCAATATGCATCTCTTCAACCATGTGGATGACTACTCTGGGGTACTGGGTGCTATAGCCTGCACACACATACACATCAAAGCACCACCCGTTGAGCGGGTAGGGCCTACAGTCACTGCAGGGGCATACCCTCTAACAGCTAGGCCATATGCGATGGCCAGGGCATTAAACTGAATGTGTGTGCTGTCTGCCCTGGAAGCTATAATGATTCCGATATATGGCTTCCAACACAGGTGTACCACACCTTTGCCAATATGGACATCCCCTACAGTGTCCTAGTGGGGGATGCTGGGTAACCACTGGTGTCATGGCTGATGACACCCAGCAGCAATGCACACACACCTGAACACTCACACCATAATGCGGCGGATGCACAGTCAAGACATGTAATTGAGCATGTGTTTGGGATGCTCAGTTCATGGTTCTGGTATCCGGATAGATCCAGTGGAGCCCTGCAGTGTTCACTAGCTACATGCACACAATTTGTTATGGTATTTGCTATGCTACACATTCTGATCCTGCAGTAACAGTTGCAGCAGGAACAGCATGGGGCAGGGCCACATGGCCCAACACCACTGCCAAGGCCTGTACAGGCACAGTGTGACTTGGTGAAGGAACTACCTGAGCAGGGCCCAGTCGGCGAAAGGCTGTGCATAGTATGACCTGCCCTTGGCAAAGAGGCAACACAAGGCATATGCACTGACACAGTAGGTACCCACGGATGTCCCCTCTCTGACCCGCAAACAGTACAATGGATGCCAAACATGACACTACCTGTGCTCGGCCATGTATAGGAAGTGCACTGTGTGCATCCGACATAGCCAGCCCTCCAGCACTGTCCTCAGGTCCAGAACACCACCAGGGTATGTCTATCGACCTAAAAATTGGCAGTTGTATTAGAATGTGTATTTATCCATTGCTATGGTATGTTTGTATGTGAGCATACAAGAGACTTTGGTGGCCGACTGTTAGGGCAGCAGACAGTACACATCCATAGTGGCACCATGACATCTGTAGCACATACGGGGGGTCACAATTGTAGCCAGTAGTACACAGGGTGTCCTAAACCACTGCAGATTATGGGCTGAACATCATTTGTCTCCATACAGCCCACACACTTTACATACAGCTGGACAGTTGTAGACCAATACAGACAAATGATATACAATGGCCTATGGATATGCCCAGTGAATGACCCCAACCCCCAAAGACACACACAGACTACAGCAGGCCAGGCAGTTTGATGTAGGTTGTGAAAGCTAGGACGTCCAACACCACTGTGCTGGTATTTAACGCTGGGATCTGACGTACACTGGTATCCCTCCAACCGGCAATTTAGGTAGGTCCACACACTGACATGGAGTACCTGGCATACCAGTACAGTAGCGGCAGATGTGTGCAACTGTCAGCTGTGCCCCCCATCCAACCTACACATGTGAGAGTCATGTGCACCACCCACGGTGCTGTGTAGGACTGTGGATATGGTTGCATATCCCCCAACGCTATGCAGGCATGTAGCAACTGTCAATGCCACATGACCATTAGCTACCCTGCAGACACAGCATGACACCTGTCTGTGTAGAATGGAGGGGTCGGCAACACAGTACTGACTATCTGGATATGTGACACATGCCATACAGTTGTCCATACTTGGCATGCTCACACACATGACGGTATGATGGTAATGTCGGTCGACAACATGCTTAACAGTCATAATGGGCATGCTCACACACTAAAACACAGGACGGCCAGGCATGCATACACCAGTGGTCCGGACATATCTGCCAGTACATCGCTACACTGTTGGATGACTGCGTTGCATAGTGTGTGTGTGGTCTATTGTCTGTACATATGCCATGGTCTATTGTTAATTCACATGAACTATGTGTGCAGGGTACTGCTACCAACACGTGAATAGGGCAGTTCTTTGTTTGTGGACAGACCGACTCCTTTGGATACGGACTGGGTAAGGCACATTCCAGCAGGTGGGAGCAGTTGTGCATGGGTTTGCACAGTGTTAAGCACTGCTGATCTCTGGTTACAGCACCTTTTACCCGTTTAGACTCCACATTTCTTTGACAGTGCAATATTGGCATACTGGTAGACAAACACGCTTACAGCCACTCGCTCACCAACATTTCTGCTTGCATTTATCACTCACGCTGGGTGTGTGCAATCCCTTGTGATGCGTATTACATCAGACTACATGACTACAGTACCGGGTATGTCTAACCATTTGGCGACGGCAGGCATTCGACTGTACGGACTCGGCGGCCTGTCCAGTGACGTAATCATATTATATGCATGTTCCTCATACGATCTGCTCCCTTCTGCCTGATACATGGGAACCGATACTCTGCAATGTTGACATGTGAATATGATTTTGTTAACGCAGCTGTCCGGCGAGTCATGCTACCGCATACCTACTGTACGTTTTCCACCTTTCAGATTGCACGATTGGAGACTGTAGGAATAACACCTTTCCCACATTGCATGGGACAGTCCCTCATTAGGCATATGTCATGTGACAATACTCTAGCCATTGCAACTGTCCTGATTAGGGGACATTCTCATATTCTATGTGTCTGTAGTGGTTGCTTGTTACAGGTCTTGTATACCTGACACGTCGATATGTTATATGTAGTAGCATAAGCAACTTTACAGCTGCTAGACTACGCTTTGGTTTGTGCTAATATGTATATTGCTGTACTATGCATGGCTGTAGGTATGTTCTGCCCTGGTACATCTGACATTTCTACAGAGCAGGTCCCACTTTGGCCATTCAGAATGGCGGCGGCCCTATAGATCCTATATGTAGAGCTATCACATGTTTCAAGGCAACACATACCCACAGCCAGTTGTAAACTGTCTACTTTCACGGTTTGCATACATTAAGGTTATTCTTGTAGCATTATAATTGCTAATACTGTTTCTTATTACATGTAGCTGTTTCTGATACAACAAATTAATTTCTGACATCACTACACACAATATATGGCCTCCTTTCCCGAACTCACAGGCCATGTGCCATAACATTCATTTTGCAGGACAAAACTGCCCAGACGGGTGTGTCACTCAAAGGCGTACGGGTGTGGAACCTCTTCTATTATGTTATCATCTACCTAAGGTGGTCATCAAATAATGCACTTTCCGTCATTAGCAGACCTCACATACCAATGCGGGAGAATGAATACTGTTTCAGGAACACTGCATAACACCCTGTGGGACACATTTAGACGATTGGTTCTATTAACCAGACACATTGACAGTCACAGAGCATATGTATTCATTCACGTTTGTCGAGGTACATGCTGTTTATGACTCATACATGTTGTCATCTGTCATTACCTGTATTCCACCACCTGTCCACCTAATATTAGTAGTTCTGGAAGTGTTTAGTTGGACTTTGTTACATTCTGATTCATAACTATGAACGTCCATGCTAATTGGGTACACGGCACTGATTTGGTCTCTATGTATTCCCCCGATGGTTTACAGACTATCCGGTAGATGTGCTCTTCAGGTTTGGGACGTATAGGCGTCTGCTATGCCCACAAAGGAATATTAATGACTTCCAATGGGTGGGCCTCCTACATCTTTGCCAACCAGCACCTGCACACTTTAGCCCATTATTGCATAACCATGATCCACCTACCTGGCACCCCTCTACAGCACTCATGACATATACTTACTGTGAGCGCAGCTAGGGTATGAGCACACCCCTACACATTGCCCACTCTCCCCATCTCGGGACACATGTCGTACGTTTTGTCAACCCATGTATTATCACACTTGCACAACCTACTGTTCCATGTACACCTACATCCTGCTCGCATCGATGACAACAGGTTGATACATACACTGAATTTTTGGGATCCTGCAAGGGACACCATTATCCATGTTTAAAGTGCAGACCTTGCAGATCTCTCCCACTGCTACCTTCCTGTCGGTGTTTTGGACAGCAGCAGTGTATTAATCTTTATTGCCTGTCTGTATGTCTGACCGGCCTAGCTGGGCGGTGTGGGGGGTACAACATTTATTTATTGGACCTCCCAGTCACATATGCATGGGCTGTATATATGTTACCCCTAACTGCTGTAAAGTAACCTAGTTCTGTACATGTGTATATCTACAATGACATATATATTTGTTTTGTGTGTATATGTATATATCAATACCTGTTGTTTGTGTATATATATCTATCTATCTATCTATATATATATATATATATATATATATCTGTAATATATCTTTGTGTGTGTATCTATCTATCTATATATATATATATATATATATATATATATCTATCTATATATATATATATATATATATATATCTCTCTATATATATATATATATATATATATATATATATTAATAGAGAGATATATATATATATATATCTATATATATATATATATATATATATATATATATATATATATATATATATATATATATATATATATATATATATATATATATATATATATATACGTTTTTATCTATATATACATCTGTGTGTCCATTAACCTATACATTTCCCGGACATAGACACTTACACATGCGTATTGGGTTTTATCTCTGCTTCAACAGCATACTATTGCCTTAGTCATTATGACACCGACACTTCACTCTGGTGAAATTGTGATCAGTATACTGCACGTTATACAGCAGACAGATGTCGCACGCTTTTCATGTCTGGGGTGCTGCTGATAAGTGTGATGTGATACAGTGTCATTCAAACTATTACTCATATGCGCAGCCTGTTATTCCTGCTACTGTGTTTGTTTCTGTGCACATTCATATTATTCATGTTAATAGAATGAGTGTTTGTGTTACTGAGATTGTACGTCAACATATTGATGTCTGCATGTAGTTGTGTCTTTCTGCTTTTCCCAGTTTAGGGTTGTCACAGCAGAACTCCGTTCCGCTCATGGGTGGCGTATAGGTTTTACATGCCGGGCTGCCAGCCCTGACGCACAACGTCTGACAACGATGCTCCCATTCACGCATGTC
The DNA here is from genome assembly GCF_019279795.1 of Protopterus annectens. Lineage (NCBI taxonomy): Eukaryota > Metazoa > Chordata > Ceratodontiformes > Protopteridae > Protopterus > Protopterus annectens. Next base: position 1,294,203,336 of record NC_056731.1, on the reverse strand, counting down.
TCCATGCAGACGACGCTCTATCTGGGAGTCACACCTACGTACTAGCTGACCTCCACGGGCCGCTCCATTGCAACAGGCGCAACATGCCCTAGCACACCTGTGTCCATAATCGCATTTCCATAGTTTCTCCAGCACACCCGTGTTGAGTTTCTATGCATAACAGCCATTATACACCTGATATCACAGCCATGACACACCTTTACACATTGCCCTCTCCAGAGCCTTGGGGCCCTACACACATTTTGTACCACCTCATGTATTCACAAGGTCACCATCCATTCATATTTGCACATACGTGCCTTTCCTGGTGTTATGGATTACGAACAATTTGTGGGTTACAAGTGTAGGTGGTCGAAACATGTACTACATTCCGTCTGTGTATTATGTTTTGACGTAGCACTTCAACGATGTTATGGCCACTGGTATAACCCTGCCTCTGGTGTGAATAGCGGTGCTCTACTCACACTTGTGCAGCTTTATCTGACATATGCTGCAAGCACTTTATAATACCTTACTTGGTCTAGATTCCCTTCACAACCCTTATGTTTGCTTTCATCTTTCGGCATTCATTACATATATATATATATATATATATATATATAGATGTGTATATATATATATATATATATATATATATATATATATATATATAGATATATATATATATATATATATATATATAGATAGATATATAGATAGATAGATATATATATATATATATATATATATATATATATATATAATTGCATATTTCTGTTATGTCTGTAGATATTTATCTATACACACATCTATCTATCTATCTATTTATATATATATCTATATATATAAAAGTTACAGCTGTACAAGACAACATACATTTGCTATGCTCCAAGCTGCGTACATCCACGCAGGTGCACTTGCATCTACTTATTCTGAGTTACATATGTTTACTTCCACTTCTTTGGGATTACATGTGCCTTATCCCTTATGAAAGTACCACTTTGATTGATGGAATCCGGTTAACGGCCCCATGTAAGACATGCGGTCACCTTTACATGTATAAATGTTGGCTTTATAGCACAGAGGCAGTCATTACACAATTAATATGTGCTATAGTCATACTTGAACCAGGAATGCCTTTACGTTAGGCGGGTGCTCTAACCACTACACTATTGTTGTTCTGCCTCATTTATATGTATACCCATGGTTCATAGCTACTCTGACATACGCCTCACCGCTTCCCTTACACAGCAGGCATCCATTCTCCTGCTGGGAAAACCGCAGTACTACTCTTCCAACATTCCCTGTTTCCTACTGCTCTGGACCCGTGCTGCATGTCTAATCACTCCAAGGATATTCAGAACTCCTACGCTTATAGTCCTCACACATATGCGTGTTTGATTGTCAGGGTGTTCATGTGCTGGTCTGGGTTTAGGCTTGTCCGACTGGTGACTAGAACTGCCCTGGCACTGTTCAAATATCAGATCAGATGTAGCACATGGAAAGAGTTAGTCCAGATTTTAACATTCTACCTGTGCTTACAGAAGCAGGTGTTTGGGCACCTCTGACCACATTATTAGGTTGACAATACATAATATAGGGTGGGGAGTGGTTCCACTACATAATACAGGGTGGGGGGGGTCCATGTGTTTCCCTTCACATTTGACTATTTCATTCATTTATAGATACAATGAATATTATTCTGGGCATCAGTTATAACTTCACTACAGGTATGCAATAGTCCTGTCAACAAATGTGACGGTTGGTGTACATATGTGTACGGACCTCTGTGATACTCGGGGACTAGTTTCTACAGTGACAGGGACAAGGCTATGACAAATCAGGGACAATCACTGACACTTCTACCATGTTAGTACTATTAACTTGGAACGTGTTGACAGATTCGTATTACTACTAATTTTCTGCAGTTAAATGCATCTATTACTCTTCATTGTTGTAAGTAGTCATTCTCATTCAACACCTTTCCTCCAAAGGTCACTGGCTTTGTGAGTGATTAAGAGGCTGGCCAGTTATTGTGTGAATGCTCTGACCATTGGTAGGGTTGACACATTGTCATATGTACAGGTTGGGATATATTCTGGGGACACCAGATTGTTTAGGCCAACACATACCCACGGTCAGTGCAGATTTAGAACATTCATTAGTTTCCTAGCTGTGAGCCTATACCTTTAGCACTTTAGTTGTTAGTCTGTTTCTTGTACAAAGTATGTATTTTCTATCCTGACATGACCGCTTTAGGCAACTGTTACATGCAATATGGTACATAGTTATTTCCTACAATCACAGGACATTTGGCATTGTACCATTCTTGGTCAGGACACACCTACCCACACAGTGACTGTCCCTCACACAGTGGATCATGGTGTATCCTGTTTACATCAGTGCCTTCATCACCATATTTCCATGTGCCACTATGCGAATGTGTACAATATATTCTCTCGATTATTCATGTCAGGACATGTGCGTCACTGGCAGGTGTTTGATCCTGGGTAGTAGGTTCTGCATGACCATCTAGGGCTGGACAGTCTCGTGCACCACTACTGCACATTCCAACTTGTGTCCAGATGTCTACAGGACTGGACATCGTGTCTTGATACCCATTCTAATGTTTACACAGGTTACTTATCCCATGAGGGATATCCAAAAATTTAACAAGACCAATACCGACCATGCTTTTGGCGTTACGAAAATGTGCTGGGGGTTTTACATGCAAGGGATACATAGTTTGCAATCCTGAAACTGCCTAGGGTGACACTGCCTACTACATATGAGTAGTGGACACTATGTGTAGATGTGGCTGCGCCAAGCTAGTAGGCCAAGTATGGCTGGATTTGGTGGACGTTCAGGTATGGGAGGGGGTTGTGTGCTGTGGAGGGGATGCTGGGTATTCCATTATGCATCCAGGTGTGTTGCATTTGATTTGGCCGGTTCCATCAGGACCAATCTGTGGGTATGTGTCAGTGACATTTCTGTACATTTGTATCACACATTTTAATATTCATATGTTTGTGGGATTGTGTTCTACAGTATGGCCTGTCTGGTTGTATTGCAGATGTGTATACATGTTCTTTGTGTTTCTTTCTGATTCACCCGCTGCTCCCTCATACACCTCCAGTTGACCTATTCTGCATACGACACAGTCTCGCCTTTGAGGATTATACCATTACCCATCCCCCCCACACACATATTCCTGACACTCCATCCATCATTGCTTTGGTTGATGGCCCATGACACAGTCAAGGTAACGCATTGCATACACTAAATATGTCAGGTACCTGTATGGTTGTGTGGACTACCCTGGCATATTTCACCTTCCACATGCTAGACATCACGCACATAGGTACATGCCCATACTTAACTTTCATTACATGGTTGGTACACCCAGGTAATACCCGTTCAACTGTGACACATCCTGACAAGTACAGCTTGGACCGCAGATGTGCAGATTTTGGCTGACTGTTCTGATCATTGGTAGGATGCCACCTTTTCCTATGTCCAGGATGGGATATATTCCGGACACATATCCGATTGTACTGGACAACACGTACGCACAGTCAACGCTATGGATAATACTGTTCCTTTAAGCCTACATGTTGCCTTATTTTTTAGCTGTTTATATGCTCCTTCTGTTTCGTTTACATGCTTATTCTATTTCCTGTCACATATGGTATGTTAAATATGGACATACCTATTGTATGTGACTATTACATGCGTTGTGGGATATAATTCTGTCATACGGTCGCTAGATATTTACATTTATCATGGATTTGTTATGGACACATCTGCCCAGCTGTGTACTCTCCCTCACAGTATGGGTCAGCTGGTGACCCTGACCATTGTGCTGGATGTACCTATTGGCAGCACACTAACATGATGCATTTCACTTCCACTTGGTATAACTATCTACACTGCATTGGACTACGGGCACACGGTTTTCAATGTCATTTGTTCGAGGGATAGGGACCCGTTATTCCCTACCGTGCATTTGTGTTTGCTTCTTCATTTTGTGTTCGCAGGAACTGTCTTGCATGCTTTGCATACATTTCAGTATCCACAGACACTGACAGATGTGATTACTATTGTTTGCAAATTGTTATATGCAAGTATTTTAGGTTGCACGTCGACAGCTGACATTTCCACGCCTCCATGCGGCACTTCGACATGCCCTATGCACTCGAGCTCATTTCCTATGCACGTGGCTGTGGCAGCAGCACACCTTCATTAATATGCATTTGGCACTACTGTGCCATCTTCATGCCACATGGTCGGCGCAAGCCTAATGCCAGCCTTGCTTTATGAATCCTGGGGTAAATTTCCATTCTTTCCTAGTTATATTTGATTTCCATCCAGACATATGAGCATCTAACATGCTATGATCTGATAGAGCTGTAGAGTTTATGCTAGATGTAGACACCAGCCACGTATCCAGTCTAGAAGCCTTATCAATCCTGCCTGCAAAATAATATTTAATCCTTTTCAATAGATGCAAAATATACAAAGTATATACTAAACTATGCCTTCACTGTACTAAATCTAATCTTTTGGACATTTTAGTCACCCTTATATTACCTGACAGAATTCTGTCTTGAAAGGCTTCCAAAATACAAAACTACATTGACAGCTCCACCAAAAATGATTGGCTATCACTGAATTTGTTTTTAATCTGATCAATTCAAACATATGCCTGGGGATTTACTAACAAGTGTATACATATTGCGCACAAGGCTACATATTCGGCCATCTTTGCACAAGGAGCAGCAGTGCTCTTCAAATAGGCAAAACGCTATGCAATCCTGCAGGATGAGCAGCACCTGTTTGTGGCCAGAACACCTGCTAGTGTACTTGATGAGTTGCAGCCAGGTTGGAGCATACACTATAAGCAATGGACGGTAAATAAGCTTCAAATCAGTAAGTGAGTGTACACAAGAATACAAACATGGTTATCTTGGAATAAGTAAATAAAAGTTAGGGGGAGCTAACAAGAAATTGGTTGCCATGTATGAATTGATTCATGGGCAAACCCCTAATTATAATTAGGGAGACATCCAGAAATTATCAAGGTTCTTCAAGGACACATTTACATGAGTTTAAAACTGAAATCTTGACTGTAGGAGATGAATGTGAATTTATCACACATTTTTTTCAACATGAAACTGAGGCTTCACCTGTAGTTTTTGTCATTAATCACTATTAAGTATAGAACACTGTTTACAGAAGGTCACCATTTAGGAAAGTACTCCGAAAGATAGAGCTACAAAGTAACAAAATGAGGTAAGTTCATAAATACTTGGGGCAGCTGAGAGGTAATAAGTAAACCTGAAGCAGTAGGGGACATTATACAGTTTAGCATTTAGTGCACATTTAAGGAACTTCACTGGCATTGTCATGCCCCCCCCTCTCTCTCTCTGTATATACATATATATCTATATCTCTCTCTATCTATATATGTATACATATATATATATATATATATATATATATATATATATATATATATATATATAGTGAAATTAAACAAAGGCAATAATGTACATAGAAATGCACTGATGTTTAAACAGACATACAGGTTGCACAACTTTAACCTTTCCCTTGCCTTATATGTATCAAAGAAACAAACAAAAAATGAAGGTGTAGTGGCAAATTGCCCACATGTGAAAACAAAAGCATATTGAGATGATGGAAGCACACCTGTACTATCCTTTCAGTATTGATTGTGGAGATGAAGCAACCTGCATATTGTGAATGGCTGGGTGTGACAATGTTAATACATCCTATGTGCAATATAGAAGTAATTGTCAGATATACAAAACTGTCACTTTTATACAGCATAGCAACGGACGACTATGCTGCAATACATAGTTACAGATGCCTAACTATAACATATGGGAGATGTACGTAGTTGAGAAATGAGTGACATGGTCATGTGACATATATTAACATGCAAGTTCTTCAAGGCAAAAATCATGTTTAGACACTTCATCACCATCTGGGTTGTGAATGTAGAAATATCAACATATGTCTATGGACATGATCTAGGTAGGTGTGATAGGAAGATCACATATGGAATCTTAGCCCATAAAAGACATAAGCCAAAAACAATTTACCTGTTAGTAGTATTGTTTAATGATATCTGCTATATAGGAAATACTTCACCAGTCATTTCAGTGTGATTGGAGTATAATGCGTTTTAACAGTGTAATCTTAATATCACATGTGTACTCCCTGCTACTGCTGCCACACGTACACCATTAACTACACCCCTGGATTTGCTAAACTTCCTTGCAGGACTAGCTTAGTCCTGCATGGAAGCGGCCGTTTAGGAGCAGTATGGCAGCGTGCCATACATATTAACGAGGCACGCTGCCTGAGCTCCTAATTTTACATGGAGCATGTAAGAGTGCAGGGGGCATGTCTGAGAGCAGTCATCTCAGAATATACATGCCCCCACAATGCAAAATAGCAGAAAGGCCTAAGACATGAGCGAGACCACTCATAGGTGTCCTCATATCCCCACCAACAATCCCCCTGGTGTACAACAGCAAGTAAATACAAATAAAATGAACAAACCCTTTTTTTTTTAATAAAAATCCGATTAAAGCTAACCGTAGGTGTGCAGGTGTACCCATCGCCTAGCTACGGTTAATGCAACTTAAACGGCTAAAGAGGATAACAAGGAAGATATATGCAAATGAAGCAGTATAGCGATACTGTAGTAGGCAGAGCGTTCGCTTACGAGCAGGCATTCCCGGTTCGAGTACCACTGCAGCACATTCCATTTTCCATGTGAAATCAGTTTATGAACATTTTTATGCTGCATAACCTCCTAAATTACATTTAAATGTGAACTGGAGTACTGCATTAAATGCACATGTGAGGTGTCAGTGTCATAATGTTGCAAAGTCCCCAGATAAGCACATGTGCCCCATTTAGTATATGTACACAGGAATCATGGATACAAATGAAATGTAAAATGTGTAATGAATGACAACACCATACAGCTTCCAATTCCCCCACCTCCCCAAGAACCATTACATATAACTGTCTAAATCAGTGCAATTGTAAGCAGGAGTAAGCACCAGTAAGCAAGTGTAAGCACCAATAGGCAGCAGTAAGCATATGTAAGCACTAGTAAGTGGGTTTAAGTCCATTTGTGTGGGGGTAAGCAATGCGCACACAGGTTAAGCAATTTTGAAGCTAACTCTCTGTAAGCATATTTTACTGGAGGTTAGCATTGTGTATCCTCACGCAAACCCATGCAAACCCACTTACAACTGCTCAGATGTCCATTAATCACCCTGTATCCAATGGCCCTTATTCTGCCCAGCAACAAAATAAGCAGCCTTGCAGGTCTTGAACCCAGGACCCTATAGTCACAGTAATAAACCACCAAGCCATCACAACAGTACATAAGAATGAGGTATCACCAAACAAGTCCTCACTATAGTAAAATCAAACTGAACCTGTGAAAGAAATTGGTATACAGTCATATGTTCCATAACTGACTGCATAACATAAATATGTGAACTGGAGTACAGCAGTAAGCCCTGAAGTGAGGTGTAATTGTAATAGAGTGTTGAAGTCCCCAATAAAACAAAAGGACCCCAATACAGTGTATGTACATGGATACCAGGCATACATATAAGATGTAATGAATAAGAACTCAATGCCAAAAAAAAACTATAATGCAAAGTATAATGTAAGCAACGCTAAGCATTGCACAGGCCAGCTTAGGGGGTGTAAGCAATGTGTAGACCAGCTAACTCAGTGTGCCCAGAGGTATACCCCTTTAAACAATGCCAACCCTAAGTAAGCATGTTTGCCCATAGCATAGCCTTTTCAAAACTGGCCAATCACAGAAAAGTGTGGAAAATTGTCCCTACTTAAACCCAAGACGCAGGAATACATCTTATAACTGGTTGTAGCTTCCCCTTGCAGCCACCATGTTAGGAAGGAAAGAAGGTGTGCACTTTCGGGTGCAGTGCTGGTGCATCCAGGAGTCCAGAGTCATGGCAGGACTCCTTGTCAAAGACCATGATCAGAGACTGCTGCAGGTCCAGTACCAGGGATCCTAATATAAGGCGGAGGCCTGGGACCATCTTGCCCATGACTTTACCTGTGCCACTGGCATACCCCGACCTGCTGAGCAGGTTAGGCTTCACTATGCCAACCTGAAGTGGCGTAAGGGGAACCTCTTGGAGTAGTGGCTCCAAGAGGCTAGAGCAGCAGGGGATGTCCCAGCTGTGTGTAAGTATCACCCCACTATATGTGCAATAATTGTCAGCTCATGGATATCATGGATAGGTATGGCTAAATATCCCTCTTATGTCCCCCACAGATTCAATGGAGCAGGCCATGAACCAGGAGCCCCACGTCAATCACCTGGTGAAGTTGCGATGCAAGGCAGGTCAGTAATACTCATGCATTTGCTGTCATAGGAAATAAAACTAAAAGTGTTAGTAAATGAATTGCCCGTATAAAACCTGTATTGGTTCAAGCCAAGTAATGCATACACTGGAGAATATGGCAGCAAGAGGCTCATATAGTTTGTATGTAAATAAAGCATAATAGTCTGACAATAAAGTTCTAACTGCTGGACTGCATATGTATACTCTGGTATCATATGGTAATTTAGATTTGCAATCACATAATAGTACTTTTGTATTAAGCACTGTTACCCACACTGTGCACCATAAATAGAATGTATACGAATGCCTGTATATGACTGTTGTAATCCCCTGAGACCATTTAGTACAACTAAGAGACACATACACAGACAGCAGGGAAAAGGTAGACAACAAAACCAGAACAGCACATGCAATTGAGGTGTGAACTGTTATATTTTTAGCACACACAGCCATTGTTCGAATCCTGTTAGTGGGAATAGGCTGCATACAGAATCATACCCCACAACTGTACTGATATGTCCAGAATGTCCAGTAAAGTGGCCCATATCTGGTGCCTGTCCCCTGTGAAATCAGTGCGATGATCCCAGATGTATAGGCAGCAAACAGGAAATACAACTGATTGACAGACATCTATGAGAACAAAGCTGGCACACTAGCAACTCCCCAAAACCTTATGAGAGTAAGAAGCCACGTATGTCCCATTTACACCCCCATGTTGTCAAGCTGTGGCCAGAGTGTGTACAGTAACAGAGTGAGATGTATATGCATAATAGTAATGTGTAATTTGGTACTGTGTGTGGCAACATTCAGTTACTGCTAACAAACATTCCTCCCACATGTCTGTCGGATACCAACACTGTGCCCAGAAATACAAGAATGTTACCCTGTACTGGTACTGTTTACATTGGTATTGTATGCCATTGTGACTGAAGCAGTTGCTCTGAATAATGAGGTATTAGTCATCACTGTTGCCCACACTGTCCTACAAAATATAACTGTGTAGGAAATCTGTATAAGAGTGTTGTAATACAAGGTCAGAATGCCAAAGCACAGGAGCATTATAAGACAGAAAGCAGATAGGAGATATACAGCAATATCTATAGAGCACACACAACTCTGATGGACAGTCTCTAAGTTGTAGCAGACACAGCCATGGTCTGAATCCTGGAAGTGGAAGTAGGCTGCATACAGTAGCATACCCCACAACTGTACAGGTAAGACCAGGATGTCCAGTATATGGGCCCATATCTGCTGTCTGTCCCCCTGGGAGGTCTGTGGGATGATCCAGATGATTAGCCAGCAAACAGGGAATAAAAGTGATTGTCAAACATCTATGAGAACAAACCTGTCACTGTAACAACTTCTGAAACTATAAGGAGAGTAATAAGCCAAGTATGTCCTATCTACACCCCCATGTTGTCAAGCTGTGACCAGAGTGTGTATAGTAACAGAGTGAGATGTTTTTGCATAATACTAATATGTAATCTGGAACTTTGTGTGGCAACAATCAGGTAGTGCTAGCAATCATTGCTCCTACAGGTACGTCGGATACAAACATTGTTCTGAGAAATAAATACCTTTATATCCTGTACTGGTACTGTTTACTCTGGTATTATAGAGTATAGTGAGGGTTGCAGTTTCTCTGAATAATAAAGTATCACTGATCACAGTCACCCACACTGTACTACATAATACAACAGTGTAGGAAAGCATGTATATGTGTGTGTGTCAAGTCAATAAAGGTTGAAGAGGGCAATAGTCCAGATATGTTCCGGTACACCTGCATGTGGTCAAGACATGGCCAGAGTCTGTGCAGAAAGAGTTGGATAGCTATGTGCACATCAACCTGGAAACTGGGAGTATGTGTAGAAACAGTTAATGTTAACAAACATTTCCTCCACAGGTATACCAGGTAAGAGGTGTATACTTCAGGTAAAACCAGTTCATGTATAATGATTACAACAGCCATATCACTGTACAAACTAAGGCTATAGGGTAGTGTAGTAATACTTGTTAGGTAGGGAGAACAGCACTGACCAGAAAAGTAATGTGGACTATAGGAATATACTAGTTGTTAATCTTTGTCTACCCCCCACCATATCTCCAACAATAAACTACATACCCTCCCCAACCGGTATGTAATGTCTCCAATGTTCATATTATGCCATATTGATTAATAAATATTTATATTTGTTTTCATGCATGTGCTATATTGAATTATTCCAACATTGGTAACATGGTGCCATCAATGTACCTGCATGCTGTTGTTATTACCACTGTGGTCCCATATATGCATGGGTTCTGTTTGCAATGCAACTATTCCATATCCGGTGTCTGGGTAAATGGGAATATCTATACATGCTGTTATACCTAACCCTGGAATGTGCTGACTATCACTAACCCACATATGATGATAAACTCTAAACACTATAGCACATTTGGGAAGGCCGGTCCCAGCTGACCCACCTATCCCACAGCTAGTCATGGTACCGGGACCAGAATGTCTGGGACCCAAACCGGGATGTTCATGTTCGTTGGCCCTGCACCACCTTTGGGTGGAACTGCCTCAGGGGATGGGGCTCAGCCCCCCGGGAGCAGGCGCAGATAGGTACCCGTCACCCATCACCATCCAGGTAGTGGTGCGTAGAGAGCTCAATCAGCAGCTTGGTGATCTTCTACGCCAACTCGAGGGCCACATGTTGCGACTAGAGCATCAATCTGGCTCTGCGACTCAGCCCCCAGCACAGCCACCATCAGGTTGTGAAGGTGCAGTGGTGATACCCCATGGGTGGGGACCTCAGTCCCACTGTTTCCACTAGGGGGCTCATGGGCTTCCAATTTCCCAATACCCCTCCACATCAAGGTGTTTACCCCCCACATGTGTAGTATACTGCCCCTATATGTGTCTTGTTTGTCTTATCTGTTAGCCTACCCAACCTACCTCCCCAGATATACCTACTACCCCTCCCCAACATCCCACTCTCACCTTAAAAAAAAAAGGCAATCTGTTAACAAAAAAAAAATCACGCCCCATACATAGCTGTCCATTTCACACACATGCCCCACTGGACACATATAATCAGGTCTAATCCACATCATAACATTATTGTTGTCCTCACCCCTTTCTCAGGGGTTTGAGTGTCCAAATCTACCTCCAAATACAGTGTATATGCACAGCTGTTGCTGTAGAAGAAATGGCCAGCTATGGACCTCCCTTACACCCTTCCTGCACATCCCTAGCTATTTTTCCTACTGTCTTTGCCTCTTTGTGCCCCTTTTTCACCACATTCCTCTCAACCCTCTTTTTCTTTTCTTTTAAAGAAATTAGCATGAGGATAAGCAGGAGTAAGCACTTTTAAGCAGCAGTAAGCAGGTTTAAGCCTGTTTGCGCTGTGGTAAGCAATGCCTACACAGGTTAAGCAATTTAGAAACTAAGTACAAGAAACTGTAACCGGAAGTTAACAGTGCTTACCTCCATGCAAACCCATGCAAACCTGCTTACAACTGCTCAAAATTGCCTTAATCACTCTGTATCCAATGGCCCTTGTTCTACTCAGCAATAAGATAAACAGCCACTGCAAGGCTCGAACCCAGGAGCCTGTACACCACAGCCAAAGTGATTTACCACAAAGCCATGTCAGATACACATAACCCTGATATTTTCACAAACATATCATCCAGCCCATTCATTCAACAGTACAGGAAATGTATTTAAATATGGAGATGTATGTGGGTGTGGGTGTGTGTTTGTGTGTGTATTTATATCTAAATAGATGCAGATATATGTATATATATATATATATATATATATATATATATATATATATATATATATATATAGATATACATATATATATATATATATATATATATATATATATATATATATATATATAGATATACATATATATAGATATATATATATGTACATATGGACATACGTTTAGACACGGACATCCATATAAACTGAGTAATGCAACTGTGAAACAGTTATACTAATATAGTAGTCAGGAAAGGATTACAAATGTTGCTGTCCAGGCCAAGGCCATCAAGTAGTACAATAGTAAAGACAGACTGGACCACAGAATACCAAACAATCAACAGTAATGCAGATGCCTAGTTCAGCAGCCTCTATCTACACTCTGTAGACAATCCTTAGGGGGTAAAGACCTCAGCTGACACAGTGGGATGCAACTGTTACACAACGAGGCATAAATGACACCATCACAAGCACATTGACAAACAGAACAGTCTGTATGGCAGGTGGCAATAGGTCTGCATTTACCCAAGATGGATTGTATGGTAATGTACATCCAGATACCTTAAGGCAGCTCACCCCTGATACCCCCACATGTTGTAACAGCCTAGGTTAGTTATGGTGCATCCCCCCAAGACTCAATAATACAGGGCCATATACCACTGTTACATATACTGGCCTCTGGAGTGCAATCTCGGGGTTGATATATTTATGTAGCAGGGGGTGTGGGGGGCTGGGGTGCAGGGGGGCATGCCCCCCTAGTTATACTTGGAGAAGCGTAATATGGATTGTGTTTTATTCGTTTCTGTATGTACTTGTGCTGGAATATAATACATATTGGTATCCCTTGTGTTTTCAGGATGTTGAGTTTTCAGGAGTTTGAGTTGTTAAGAATTTGAACTTTCAGGAGTTTGGTCTCCGGAGGTCTTCAGGATTTTGGGCTTTATATAGATATTCGTATATATCTCATATATATATATATATATATATATATATATATATATATATATATATATATATATATATAGCTATATATGTATGTACATCCTATGTGTACAGATATGTCTAGTTATATTGCTATATATATAGCCATCACTAACTATATGTGCATACATATCTATCCTGATATACCTACTACTGTCAAAATATATGTAGATATCCATACGTATATGTGCATATCTATCTCTATCTGTATATGTGTAGACATATATTGCTCTGTATATGTATATATCTGGGTGCTTATATGTATATTTATGCACATATACATATCCATCTATGTATGTCGATATGTATATGTGTATGTATCTGTATAGATATCTGGATAATTATAGGTACATGTATCCTCACCATATGTCCTGAACATGGAGTGTAGCCATACCTCAGCCCCTATAGTCCCAACTTAAAAGTGCAAGAGGATGTCAGGTGTGTATAGCAGGTATATTTGTAGACTATTGCGACTGTAATAGGGATTGTCTTCACAGACATGGTGTGTGTAGGAGGTCACATCTGCTTTTAACATGTGTGCCATTGGCAACTGACAGACATCCTAAGGACATCATAGTACAATACCACTGCTAGAGATAATGACCAATATATGTGGACATTCTGACATACTCTGGACAGTCCAGCGGTATACACGTAACCCCTTAGTGCAAGACATGTGGACCAGTCCTGACAATGTGGATGTCAACAGACATGTATATGGGTATAACACGTAACTACTGTTATACATGTGCCCTCATAGGTTATGCATTCACACACCCCTGTGTGTCCTGCCACATATTGATCACTGGTACAGAGGTGCCATGGCCACATACTACCCACTAGATATTGACATACATCTGTACAGCATCCCACTGCTCTGTCTGACATACATGACTGTTATGTTGGCCTGGCAGCAGTACATCTGGCAAGTATCTGGACATTACATCTCACTGGGTAAGTACACTAAGCTGCTAGACATGTTACAAAGCACTCTGCAGGCTACAGGCAGACTGGCTCAACACTGGCCTACATTTCCTGTGGGGGAATGCATATGTACCTGCATATCTAGCAGGCTCTACAGGCATGCCACAGCACAGAGTAGCATACACCTGTGTGAAAGTCCATAACCACAACCAATGCGAACACAGCCACAGCCACATATGGTATGCTAGTGTAATATTACAGTATATGGACTATCTGTTAAACACCAACCTCATATGTGCCACTCACACTCTAACCCTACATATTCTGTGCCGCTACTCAGTGCAGTCCAATGCCTGCCTGTGGTATGGGACATGTGCATGTATGGCCCTACAAATATGTAAGCCGATAGGGTAACATACAGAGGAGCAGCATGTAGCATCACATAGAACAGGACCAAGGCCAATGACATCTACCACAGTCTGTGCACAGGCCAAGGTACATATTAACAATACACACACTACAGACAATCACCATAAGTACACAGACCTCAGTACTGTACACACAACCACAGAATGTCCAGGTTATATAATCAAATACACCCCTACTATATATAACATGTGTAGCAGTCTGATATCTCACTGGCTTGTTAGCAGATATGATGTCACTAATTATGGTTTACAACACATATGCACCCCTTACTGCATGACATATGTACAAAGGTTCACAGGGTTGTGGCTGAAGGTACATACACAGAGGCAATATTGACATGTTGCTGTGATAACCTCATACATTTACTGTTGTAACAGGGTTTGTTGCAACATCTGTCCTATGAGGGATATGAAGTCAGTAACTCTCACAGCTGTCACCATCTACAGACTGCAATCCTCACACTACCTTCTGCAGTTCACAGATAGGTGATCTGTGGGTAGCACATGAAACAAAAGGCACCACACACTTTCCAGTCTGCAGATGACCCTATAAATGGGGGTTTATTCATAAACATAGCACTGACATGGCAGGTATTAAAACATGTAGGACAGCCAGATCCACACACACCCTGTTAAACCAACATTACTCCAAATGAAGTATAACAGCACTTACAGTCTGTAGTCAGGTCAGGCACATCCCCCTCCTGTGTGTTGGCCTGTTTCCACAGTGTATGTTGATAGAGGTAAATCCCTAATCCATCTGAGATGCTGTTTGCCAAATAACAGATCGAGTTCCTGCTCACAGTGAATGAAAGGCCCAACACCATCAAGATGTTCCTAGATATTGGAGTGTGTTTCCATGCAATTGGCTATGGGAATGTTACCACAGCTGTTCCACATGCAATCAGCCAGAGGAGGGCTGCAATTCGTGCAGAGGCCATCAGCTGATCATGAGCATCACTTAAAATACACATGCTGCTGTATAAGCAAAGCAGGTGTAATTGTCCACATCCACCAGAGAGGGAGTAAGGGAGGCAGAGAGAGGCAAAGTAAAGTCACTTACCTACCAGTACAGGGTATCAAATCCCAGATGACTATGTAGTGCTTTCACATGTCCATGCAGTTATTGGATGCGCCACATAGGTCACATGTTGAGGAGCCCTCAGAACATATATGTGATGGCTAGTGACATCTGCAACAGGGATTTGGTAGCTATGCAGTAGGTGTAGTACACGTGCCTGTCCGCATGAACAGGTGTCAGTGTCAAGACAGCCACACTCTCACAGGGATGCACACTCATTGACACACTTGGCAGGTCCTGGAATACAACTCATCACTAGTGGGATTGCCACAACACAGTACTTTGCAGGTATCGCATCCACCACATGGGTCATATGGAGGTTTTATAGGTAATGGGTATGTGGAGGTGTCTGACATCAGACAGCATACTTCAGTATGCCAATTGAGGTTTTAGTGAGTGTGAATGTGGTCATACACATCATACAACACAAACGCAGACATGGGTGCCAGTACTGCATGCATGGGTGCATTGCTTCACTGGTGTGCTGTGGTTGACGGTGCCAGATGGATATACAAGGCTAGGTGATGTGTATACCTTGGCATCAGGCCACATGACAATGGTCTGCATTTTGGCTCAGGGGTGTAGTGTCTGGATTTGCCAACACAGGTGGGTATTGAAGTCACAATCCAGTCACCTGGGTGACTATTACGTGTGGCCAGTGCTGTGCATTGCTTGCCATGTATGTATTCCTTAGTCCATGACATGGGTGGTGTCTGGGATGTGCACAGCTCCCACATGCATGTACGGTGACATGTGGAACTGTACCTGGGTGTCTGGCCCATGTATACACTGATTGTTATCAGATGTGCCAGTCCTGGCCTCATGTAGCAGGAACTGTTAATGGAAAGTGGGTTGACCCTGCACCTACATTGATAGCATGATACTGGTATTCCCTGGTGTCAGTGGCATCTGTACATACAGGGCTTGTGTTTCAGGCATGGTATGTCCTTTGTGGGTCACATTTGATGGCACCACAGGTGTTCAATGGGGAACATGGGGGAGGTGCACCGTCAGCATGTACATGCCTATTGGACTGATGGACAGGGTGCCATGCCTCTGTAGCCCACTGCAATCACACCATGGTTACCATCAGTGGGCAATATGCAGGGTACTACCAACATAGCAGGTGTGCCTAGGCAAGTGTGTGTGTGTGTGTGTGTGTGTGTGTGTGTGTGTGTGTGTGTGTGTGTGTGTGTGTGTGTGTGTGTGTATGAGACATGGGTTGAGAGTGTTCCCTGGGTAATACAAGGGTTGCTAACATTGTTCAGCTGGCATTGATGCCACATGTAGTGGTATGGATATGCACCCCAACCTCTCAACTATTTCACATCTGTTATCCCTGTATGGTGGACATTGTGATATATACTAGCGCCACCATATAAGAAGTTTGCAATACCCACTCCACATTGAGTCTAGTTGTTACACACTCACAAACACCTCCATACAGGATGCAAATGACAAACAGAAACACACACACACCAACACACACACACACACACACACACACACACACACACACACACACACACACCATGCCTGTCATGTCTGGGATTCAACCTCCTACCTAACTAGTATATTACACTACAGCACTACGCAGTTATAGGAAGCACCATGGAGATTACATGAGTACCCCTTCCCCAAAGGTGTATTTAACAGTGAATGACATCAGCAGGAGTGCCAAAGTGGGGCATTTGATTTGTACTGAGTGTGAGTAACCTAAAATGCATTATTCCCTACACAGACATAGAAACACGCACAAAACATCCACTACTGCCATATGTGGGAATAGAACCCATACCAGAGATCTATATCACACTACAGCATGATGCTGTTATAGGATGCACCGTGGGGAGTGTTGAAGTGCCCCTTCCCCAAAGGTGTATTTCACAGTGAATGACATCAGCAGCATTGCCAAAGTAGGAGATTTGAATTGTACTGAGTGTGGCTAGCCTAAAATGCATTGCTTCCTACACAGACATAGAAACACATACAAAACATCCACAACTGCCATGTGTGGGAATAGAAACCCAACCAGAGTTCTATTAAACACTACAGCTTGATACTGTTATAGGATGGACCACTGGGATTGCTGGAGTGCTCTTTCCCCAAAGGTGTATTTTACAGTGAATGACATCAGCAGGATTGCCAAAGTAGGGCATTTGAATTTTACTGAGTGTGACTAGCCTAAAATGCATTGCTCCCTACACAGACATAGAAACACACACAAAACATCCACAGCTGCCATGTGTGGGAATGGAACCCCTTCCAGAGTTTTACATCACACTACAGCTTGATGCTGTTACAGGATGCACCATGGGGATAGCTGAAGTGCCCCTTCCCCAAAGATGTATTTCACAGTGAATGACATCAGCAGGATTGCCAAAGTAGGGCATTTGAATTGTACTGAGTGTGACTAGCCTACAATGCATTGTTCTCTACACAGACAGAGACACACACACACAAACACACAGTTGCCATGTCTGGGATTAGCACTCCTATCTAACTAGTTTATCGCACTCCAGCAGTACGCAGTTATAGGACATGCCCTGGAGATTACTGGGCTACACCTTTCCCAAAGGTGTATTTCAAGGTGGATGACATCAGCAGCCATACCAAAGTAGGGCATTTGAATTGTAGGGCATGTGACTAGCCTAAAAAGCATTGCTCTCTACACAGACAGAGACAGACAGTTGCTATGTCTGGGATTAAAACTCCTACTTAACTAGTTTATCACACTACAGCAGTACGCAGTTATAGGATGCACCATGGAGATTACTGGGCTACAACTTTCTCAAAGGTGTATTTCACAGTGGATGACATCAGCAGCCTTGCCAAAGTAGGGCATTTGAATTGTAGGGAGTGTGACTAGCCTAAAAAGCATTGCTCTCTACACAGCTAGAGACACACACACAAACACACACACACACACACACACACACACACACACACACACACACACACACACACACACACACGCAGTTGCCATGTCTGGGATTAGAGCTCCTACCTAACTTGTTTATCACACTACAGCAGTACGCAGTTACAGGATGTGCCATGGAGATTACTGGGCTATAATTTTCCCAAAGGTGTATTTCAAAGTGGATCATCTCAGCAGACTTGTTATAGTAGGGCTATGGGGAGAGCAGTGTGTGCATGGGCCATAACCCATTCATCTAGTGGTTGACACACCACAACATGCAGGGTTATATTCAACAGGTACGTGTATACAGCTGCAAGATGACTACTTCCTTGTACAGACATGTTGCACAGCTAGCACTTGCACCACATAGTTTGTAATGCTGACAGATACTGGTGGCTAGTATATACAGTGAGTGACATCTGGACTTCATGTGGTTGTAGTCATTTGGCTGTGTGCTGGGTGGGAAAGGCCTCATAATGGATGGCTCCTTGTCACAGTCACTCTCTTCCACACATCTATGTATGTCTACTTCTGGCTTATTATAGTGTGTTGCACTTGGATATAGGTCTGTATTCCTATTCACTGTGTGTGCAAAGCATGAGTGGTTGCATACAGAGGAGTGTCTGTACTAGCATCTGCAACTGCCAGATATGTCTGGTCCACTGTTGTTTGCAGACATGGGCTTCATTTGTTTAAGTGTGTGAGCATGCCCATTATGACCTTTCAGTATGCTGTTGTCTGACATTGCCTTCATTTCTGTGTGTGTGTGAGCATGCCTAGTATGGCCTTCTGTATTGTATGTGTGGATTGATTCCAGGTAGTTTGTACTCCAGTGCAGACCTTTGTGTTGTAAAACTACAGGTAGCAAACTGTTTCTGCAGGGTATACGTCGATCATTTGGCAATATGGGAAAAAAGTGTGCAGGGGATAGTGTGTACTGTAGATGATTATGTCTGTGCTGCTTCAGCTACATGGTACTGCTGTTAGCAGAGATATTCAGACATGTGTACTGTTATACACTGTGAAGTTTTCTGTCCTCATGTACTGTCAGGTGGACATTCCTGCAAACAATGATGTCCTGGGGGACAAGGGTGACTGCAGCTGTGTACGGTATTGTGGGCAGATGCCTACATATTCATGGTAGGTTATGACATCCTGGTGGGGGAGCTGCAGACACTTGCAGCTGGGTCTGTGTGTCTGGTTCAGCACCTTGGTACAGTCCTGGCAGAGGATCCCATACTTGTACATCCATTAACATGTCAGTATAGCCTTATATTGCTATGGCAATACCTCACAGCTGTACAGATTCTCACATGTTACTCAGAGGGAGGGGCCATGAGTCAGGACAATAACCCCTATTGTGGTGTATGGGCAGGTATGTATCCACCCATTTATGTGTTTACAGCCAGGGATAGTGTGTGCACACAGCTTTGTGTTGGACCTCGCACATTCCATGCTGCCCATGCTCCCACCCCCCCCTCTGTTATTCTATCCTCTTTCTTACATTATGCATACATTCTCTGATACTTTCCCTATGGTTATCACCCCATCACAGTTGTGTGTTGGTGATGGTCAACAGTTCATGCAGTGGGACATGGTGGACATGTTACTGTGGTTTATCCACATGGCCTTGCATATGGCTTATGTGGAGTGTGTTGTGTTGTTATATGGGTGTCCATGACATAACATGAATTGACAGTTTGTGTGAAACACAAGCCCTTGGCATTGGCCTGTGGGCCATTAGGTGATGATGTGGGCCAGATGTGGCAGGCTGTTGCATTCTGTCAGTCCTACAGTCTCCGAGTGCCATACAGTATATTCTCCTGGGGTGACAGGGTAGTTGTGCTAGGTGTTCATGCCAATACCTTCTATCAGTCTTGATCAGGTGGTGTGGATGCTGGCAGGGTGCTACCTACAGCTAGCGACACACCTGCATGGGACACCTGCAATGCATGCTGTATTCTATCACTATTGCCATATACAGGTGGGGTCATATTGTACCCATTCCCCAGAGTAGGGATGCAACCAGCAAGGTACCTGTGGGTGGTGTTTGCGTGAGCTATGGACACTACTTGCATCTGACACACAGATATGCATTGAGCGTTCCAGTTATGTTTACATGTGCAAGTACAGCCGCTGGTTCCCAATACATCAGTCCTACCTCCTTTGTGATCTGCGAGTATTTGGGCAGACAACACCGGTATCTCTTACTATAAGACCAGATAATGTGATGCATACCTGTATGTACTATTCCAAGGGTGTGTCCATTTCAGAGTGACACAGTATATACTGTATGCCTGGGGTACTTTCCCTTGTGTACTGCTTGTATATCTAGCCCAACAGCCATGCCATGTCAGTCTTTCAGATGGTGACACATATTACCACAATACATTTGCAATGGCTTACTGCTAGCTTGTGTTATACTGATGGGTATTGTGTATGGCCTGCAGTTGTGTGGACTTGTCCCTGCCATCAGCGGTAGTGGGCAATGGCCACCAGGTCTTACCTCAACATGCATATATACTGACCACTCTCACACAATATGAGACACACACCAACCTAACCCACACATACCTGCATACTGTGCAGATGCTACAACCTATCCTGGTACCTTGGCCACCTCTGTGCATCTGTGCTCCACTGGTATTATACTTACACATAAATATTACTACATTTCTACATAGGGTTGTGTGGGGGCACACCTGACTGTTACGACGTGTGTACATCAGTTTGGGGGGCACACCAGACCATTACTATATAAATAAGAAGGGTTGGGGGGAGCACACCTGACTGTTTCTACATTCCTACACAGGACTGGGGGGGGCACACCTGACTGTTACTACATTTCTAGACAGGATTGGGGGGGCACAACTGACTATTCCTGCATGTCTACACAGAATTGAGGGGGCACACCTGCCTATTTCTACATTTCTTCACAGGATTGGGGGGGCACCTGACTGTTATTACATTTCTACGTAGGATGGGGGGCACACCTGATACTTGTACACATTTGCTAAGACTGTACTCGTATGTCAGGTACTCCATTTCATTCTGTATTCTAACCAATCATGCTGACTAGAGGCATATCAGTGTACTACAGGTCTTAGCTTTGATTGACCTACATATTAGTTTTTGACTTCCTACCCTTCATAACTAACATCCCACTGCCTGACCTGCTGTAATCTGTCTGTGTAGGCCTGGGGTGGGGGGGGTTACCAATAGGCATCATTCTGAGGCCATAGCACAGCCTTTGTTTGTGTTTGTCTACACATGTCCTGCTGGCTGTGACTGTTGTTGGGTATGTAAACCCCCCTGACTGGCATGTGTGAGTCACTAACCTTGTGGGTGTCCTAGTATTGAGGGTGGTGCTGCAGGGCTGCCTATGTCGGATGCACATAGTACACTCCCTACACATGGTTGAGCACAGGTAGTGTCATGTTTGGCATACCTTTTACTGTATGTGAGAGTCAGAGAGAGGTGTTATTCCCTGGGTCCCTCCTGTGTCAGTGTATGTGCTATGCATTGCCTCTTTGTCAAGGCCAGGGCATACTGGGCATGCCTCCTTCTGCCTATTGGGGCAGGCTCAGGTTGTTCCTCCTCCGAGTCACTCTGTTCCTGTGCAGGCCTTGGCAATGGGGGGGGGCTGTGTGGCCCTGCCCAGTGCCATTCCTGCTGCAGCTTTTTCCACAGGATCATATTATGTAACATA
Source organism: Protopterus annectens (assembly GCF_019279795.1). Taxonomy (NCBI): domain Eukaryota; kingdom Metazoa; phylum Chordata; order Ceratodontiformes; family Protopteridae; genus Protopterus; species Protopterus annectens. The sequence continues at coordinate 1,294,181,128 of NC_056731.1, read as the reverse complement.
GCACATACGATGACAATTTGGGTACATGTAGCTGGTGAGTACTGCAAGGCTCTTCTGGATGTGTTCAGGCACCGGAACCATGACTTGAGCATCCCAAACACATGCTCTTCTATAATTCTGGTCTGTGCATGTGCCTCATTATGGAGTTCTTGTTCAGGTGTGTGTGTGTATTTCTGATGGGTGTCATCAGCCATGGCTCCAGTGCGTAGCGAGCATCCCACACTAGCTGACCGTGAGGGATGTCCCCATTGGCAAATCTCTAGTACAGCTGCGTCAGATGCCAGATGTGGAATTGTGATAGCTTCCAGAGCAGCCAGCGCACACATTCATTATTATGCCCTAGGCATTGCACACGATCTGGCAGTTGATGGAGGGGAAGCCCTTGCGGTTAATGTAGACCCAACCCTGCTCACCAGGTGGTGCTTTAATGCATATGTGAGTGCAGTCTATAACACCCACTACCTCAGGGTATTCTGCTATTTGGTGGAACAGTTGCATATTGCTGGCCAACACCTCACAGGTGTTGGGGAAATATACGTGCTCACCGGCATTTACTGATATGGCATACAGGAACTGGTGGAGTATCCTGGATGCTGATGCCTGTGAGATCTGCATCATATCCCCAGTTGGCCTTTGGAAGGTACCTGTAGCTAGTATTCTTAGGCCTACACATACCTTGATATCCACTGGGATGGGTTCCCCTCTGTTAGTGCTGTGTCAGGTGTGGCTGGCACAGCTCAACAATTTGCTGTAGGAGGTCCCTGTCCACCCTATAGCACTCCACTATCTCCAGCTCATGTAGCCCCTGGTAGGTTACCTTGGATCTGTACACTCTTTTCATCTCCTCACTGTGGTTTGGTCGACAGCATTCACATCCTCACCACCCTCAGCCTCTTCCACAAGTTGTTGTATGATAGCTATTGCAGCCCCTATCATTTTGTTGTTAAAAGTTTCCCACTTGTATACACCGGTGATGTAGAGTGTGGGAAAAAACAGAGGGGAAGGTGTTTACATAGTTTATAGCAGTGTTCTGAGCTGGACTGATCTGCTGCCTGTGTAATTGGCTGATTCTGATACATTTCACCTGCCAGCTATGCTAGTTCTCCTAGATTAAATTCCTACTGCTGCTTTCCCTTCCCATTGCCTTCCTGTTTAAGCCCGGGGGCGTGCCGTGCAAACAGAGTGCTCAAATGTGCACAGAACTGCTGTTTCCTGGTTTAATTTTTTTTTTCTTTAAAACCTGGTGCGTGACATACACACCTGCTTAGACAATGTAAAGAGTGCTAGGCAGCCTCAGACAAACCCCCTTGCTTAACTCTGCTAAGCTAAGGGCAATCCCAAGCCACAGGGCTCCAATCCGCTTACAGTATGCCTGACACACACCCCTATGATGTCATCTAACTCCTAGACTTGCACCAAGCTATTCCTGCTCTTACACTGTTGGAAGCTGACTAGCATGCTAGGGAAATCTAGGATTCACTATCATTCCCCTCATTTGCATAGGATTGCCTGCTAACGTTTAGTTCCATGTCTCACACTGAGCCTCCCCTCTTAGCAACCACTATTCACTGGCCATGTTATTTTCTGCCTGCCATTGAGCATTATGGCAGAATAGTGATTTTAGTTAGAATGCTTATTTTAGGCTTATTTTCCACCCAATCCTGTTTGCGTGCCTCTGGCCTACGCTTAAAGAGCCGAGATCGGCTAAAAAAATACAAGTTGATTTTCTTTCTTTTTTTTTTATACTGTTTTCAATACCAATGGCCTTATACATGGCCATTGGCATGCTTCCTGAATGATATGTACCCTTTATATGGAGCTGGCATGGCTCCATTTTGGAATTTGCAGAAATGTACTCGGTTATTAACTGAGCTCATTTCTGCAGATTACACTAGTCCTGCACGGCCATTTCCCAGCTTCCTGGATTGCAGATTCACCTCATTTGCATGGATTTCTCCTGCAAGTGAGGTAATTTGCAAACAGGGGCTGAGTCCATGCAGGACTAGTGCAGGAGCGCTCGTGCACGCCCCTGCAGGCTATTCCTGAATTGCATGGCAGACATATTGTCTGCTAGAGCTCCTGCACTGATCTTGCATGCCATGCAAGGCTTGCAGAATCTAGGGGACAGTCTGAAGTCCGAATACAGTATAGCACCATGTTGTAAATCACAGTTTGCCCTGAACTGTACCTTGCTGAACACATTTATAATACATGCATGATGGTACACAATCATACCTAACAAACAGGTGCAACATTAACATCAGTTAGAAAATGAATTGTTGAAAATTGTCAGTGCACACACCACAACTGATTACTGGTCTGTAGCAATATTGGTAGCCTCTGTGCATTGGTCACTAACTCCATTGCACAGATGACTGCAGAGTCATGATGCTGGAGGCAAATTCTAAGACTTTTTGTAAGATAACAACAAATGACAATAACTATTTCTTGACATTGATTACTTAATGTGTTTTGTTTGGAAAGGACCGCAAATACTATATCATTATACTGGGCATGCTTGTAAGGAAATATGGCAATGAATGCATTAACTTCACTTAACCACCATAAAACATAGCAAAGTATAATAATGCAGGTCATGCCAGACTTTCTGTCCACTTTGTAATATGACACACATCAAGAAATGATGAATAAGCCATGCTTGCCTTTAATCACTACATTGTGAAAAGAATTGTAAAAGGCATTGGAGATGATCATTTGAAATGCTCATCAATTCTTCCTGTCCCGTGCACTAACTAATGCTGCTACAAAACAATTCACAACCCAGTTGCCATAGCACATAGGGAGTACAAAATTTGTAATTGCTCCCCACCCCACGATTGTAAATGTTTACATTGTCATATATTAAATATCATTCTGTTTGAGGAAGCAACTCCTACCTGTAAACATTGTCTTACACACTCAATTGTTACATTTCGCCATTCTCAAATACTTGCTTTCGGTCATAGTTCATAGAGCTGTTCATCAACCACTGATGCCACAGAAATAATCATATGTGAGTCTCATGAAGCACTGGCTTGAAGGGATTACATTAGTAGTGGATATGGGTCCCTAAAATGTAGTTTGTAGCCTCCAAAATCTTTGGCCCTGATAGTACTCATACAACTGTAAGAGTGTCATATCACCATCATTTGGTTAAGCATTTCCTATCTGTCACTATTGTTTGACACACATACATTACCAGATTCACACATCTGCCTATGTCCACATTCTAGAGAACTGTGCATTTACCTGCTTTGGCAAATGGAAACTTTAAGGAACAGTTGTCAGAAAAGACCCCCTTCAAGGTCTGACACAAGCAATGTTTTGAATGGTCATGTATCCCTTAACATGCTTTAGCCATGTTACTGTTCATACAACTGTGAATTAGCCATATCACCATCTGTTGGCTAAGCCACTCTTGTCAGTTAGCATTGTTTCACATATATATATTATCTGATTTGGACATCTGTCTGTGCATGCTATACAGGTCAGTATTAACTACATATTCCACAGGCAGAAAATCTTAGCCCAAGTGTCACAGAACATGTATTTGAATAAGATGACTTCATCAGTGTGTTCAAAGGCCTTATGTCTGACCTAAATGTGATGGAAAGATTTTTAGGGGATGTTGCATCAGGCAATGTTTCCTATTGCCACTCGTGCACTGTACATTGCTTTGCCGGAGTCGAACAGCTGTTTATCTAAATCCACAATCTAGAGTACAGTGTATTATTTATTTATTTATTTATTGACATTTGTTGACTGGGAAAGTCCACTGGGTCTTTCAGTGGAGACCCAGGGAGAAAAGCTCCACAAGTGTTACAAATACAATGAATCTAACATACATAAATCAAATTTCACAATGTATAAAATAACATATATAATACAATTCAGATCAGAGTTAACATCATTAGACTGTAGGAGTCAGTAAGTACAGGTTTATTTATTTATTTTATTTATTTTACATTTGTTGGCCGGGTAGTCTGACTGGATACATGTCCATTTTCAGTAGAAGTCCGGGGAGAAAAGCTCCAAACATTACAACTTTACATTGAAATTAAGCATGAACATTAAAAACAATTCTTGTCAGACATAGCTGAATCTTATATGGTTACAGACAATCAGATAGAAGCAGCTAGCTATTACTTACAATACTGTTTCATATACTATAGTATGGGAGGAGTTAGTCTGGATTCTGGCAGGTGCAAAGCCAGTGTGTCATGAAATACTTTTTGAGATTTTTTTTAATTGATTTAGTGATGGTTCTAGTGTTAGATCAGCTGGAAGTGAATTCCAAATTTTGCCTACCGAGTTAGAAAACAAGGAGTCACCAACTGAGTTGTTAGTTTTGAGTGTTTGAATTAGTAGTTTGTTAGAAGATCACAGTGGCCTAGTTTTCCTGTAGGGATAAATAATGTTTTTAAGTGCAGGGGTATTATCTGGTTGATTGAGAATTTTGTGGGCTACTACAAGTTGATTGTACTGAAGTGAGCTAATCAATTCTAACCATCCTAGAGGGTTAAGGTTTTGACAGTGGTGAGTTCTGTAAGTAGAGCTAGTGGCAAATCTAGCAATGTGATTATAACAGCTTGAGAGTTTGCATAGTTCATATTTGTTCAAGTCAGTAAAAATGGAGGAGGCATAGAAAAGGGTTGAGAGAAGATGAGTGCAGGCAATGGCAGTCCTTGCTAGTGGGGTAAGGAAAGGTTTATTTTTATATAGGGAGCCCAGTTTTTTATTAACGGTTTTAATGGTTTGATTGATATGCACGTCAAATTTAAGGACATTATCAATAGTTAGCTCCCAAAGAGTTTAGTATGGTCATCTGGGGAAATAACAGTTCCATTATTAGAGGAAATTGTAAAGGAAAGTGGTGTTGGCCTGTGAGTGGGGGAGAAAAGTAGTAGTTTTTTTTTTTTTTTTAGAGTTCAAGAGCAAACAACGGCATGAGAGCCAGTTCTCAACTGTGTTAAATATTTTCTGGGATAGCGTATGCAGGTCAGATGGGGTGGAGGGTGAGCAGATCAACATGGAATCCTCTGCATATTGTATGCATGTAGCATCTGGAATGGCAGAGTAAAGGTCATTAATAAAGATTTAAAAGAGAAGAGGTCTTAGGATAGAGCCTTGAGGAACTCCAAGGGTGAGGGGTAGTAGAGTAGATAAATATCCATCCCATAATGCAGCCTGTTGTCTGCCATTCAGATAGGTTTGAAGCCATTGAATGGCATGGTTATTCAAGGAAATGGATTTCAAAGTGGCAGTGAGTAGTTGGTGGTTGACCATATCAAAGGCTTTGGATAGTAGAGAAATAGGGCTGAGGATAGTTTGTTGTTATTATGGTTATGATTTATGACATTGGAGAAAGAGATGAGGGCAGAGGAGGTAGTATGGTATGGTCTAAAGCCATGCTGAGAGTTAGCCAGCAGATTGTTGTGTATGAGATAGTGCAAGAGTTGTTTATGAATAAATTTCTCCATTATTTTGGCCAGTGGTAAAAGTATGGCAATGGATCTATAATTTGATAGTTCTGTGGAATTGCCACATTTGAGGAGCGGTATGACATGGGACGTTTTCTAAATGGAGGGGATGGAGGCTTCAGATATGGTTCTATTGATCAAGATTGAGACTGGATAAGCTATGACATCTGCGGCTTTTTGTAGATACTCTGCAGGTCAAAGATCTGCAAATAAGGTGGTTGGTTTTAGTTTTTTAAGCAGGGAATGGATAAGTGAGATAGGGAATGGATGGAAAGTTAAGGGGGATGGGTAGTGTGTGAGGTTATGATAGACTTAGTGCTTGTGGGTGTTAGCTGGCTAGCAAGGGTCAGGACAGTCTCAGTAAAAAAGCTGTTAAGGGTGTTGGCAATGCCTTCTGAAGATTTATAGGTAGAAGTGGAAGGGGTAGGAGAGGTGGATTGTCCTGGATGGATGGGGTTTATTTATACCTGCCCAAAACTTTGAGGTTTATTTTGCTGTCTTTGTTGAAGAATATAATAGTAGTTTTTTTTGTCTAGCAGAATGGATTTTTTGTGTCATTACGAAGCAGCCAGTATCGCAGATGGTCTAGAGGGGCTTTGGTGCCATTCCAGGTGGCACATATTTTATTTCTAAGTTTGATCTTTGCTTTGGTATCCTTTGTAAGCCATGGTGCAGTTTTTGTTTTAGTTCTAATGGTACATGTGGGGGCATGTGAGTCAAGTATGGCAAGAAATTTAGAATTAAAGAATACTACTGCTTCATCAAGTGACAGCCATTTTAGGATTGACCAGTTATATGATTTTTAGTTCGTTTTGGAAGTTGGCGGGATTGAAGTTCTTGTTGTTTCTAATTGTTTTGTGTGTTGGCTGGTGGAGATCATCAGTTTTATGTCTGATGATATAGGTTAGAGAGTGATCACTGAGGTCATCAGGGAGGAGGTTGTTAAGTTACACATGTGGAACAGTATAGATATGAAACAGTACCATATGTAGTGTGTGTTAAATCAGTTGCATTGCTAGGGTAACAAAAACTGAAGTTATAGAATTGGTTATTATGTACAGCATAATACAAGAATTAATTGAAGGGCTGTTTTAAGGTGGTTTGATTGTTTGTTATGGGTAGGAGGGATCGTTTAGGTAGTAGGATTTTAGTGCTGACTTAAAGGTTTTTATACAGTCAATTTGAGTTATTTGGGTGGGTAAGGTATTCCATAGCTTGGCAATGCAATGGGAGTACAGACTTTGTCCAGCTCTTTTATTTGGTTTTGTTATGATTAGTAGCTGTTTGCTTGAGGATCTTAGTGTTTGTGTAAGAGTATACATTTATAGGATGGAGCTGAGTGCTGGGCAGTCACTTTAACTGCACATGCCACAGTGAAAGTCTTACCACACATGTGAGATGGAACATATTTAAAGGCATGACATCATCACTGCATGGCTTAAGGGTGAGTAAAAGAGTAGGGTGAGATCTTTCTCCATGTCAAGTCTTTGTCTGCATGGAGGTGTACACACACCACATGTTGGATAATCCAGTCATTCCTGTTACTATAAAAGCAGACACTCACACGTTTAAGTGATTGCCAGATTCGAACACCTGCCTAAGTTCACAAGCTAGAGACCATTGTATCAATCTCGGGCACCACAGAGGAAGTTGCATTACAAGTGTGAGAAAGAATTCATTTGAAATAATGACCTCATAAGTGTTTTTCAAAGCAGATGATCGGTCTAAAAGGGAATGATATTGATGGGAGATCTCTCTCCCAGTGTAAATGTTTCTGTTGCATGGAAGCATACACATCAAATCAGTTAGGTAAGCAATTACTACCTATCACTGCAGTAACACTTTCAGTTATTGCTAGTTCTGCACACCTACCCATCTAGGTACAGAATCTAGAAAACCATATATCAGCTTCTTACACCACAATAGAAGTCATACTACAAGAGTAAGCTGCAGCACATTTGAAAGGATGACCTTAGTGCATCACAAAGCAGATGTTTGTGCTAAAATGGACTGAAAGAAATTGGACAGCCCTCTCCAGGTATACATTTGCACAGTGCATTTGCAGTTTAAGCTAGTTCTACCTAGCACTAGAATTGCACACGCACCAAGACAAGTGACTCTTTGATGGATTTGAACACCTACCAAACATAGTACATACACTACATTTTATTGTATCAACTTCTAGTGCCATAGTAGAAGTCTTATTAGAAGTGTGAGAAACAACATATTTGTACATATGACCATATCAATGTGTTGCAAAGCAGATGTTGTAGTTGAAAGGGACTGAAACTGATAGGAGAGCTCTTTCCCAATGCAAATTTACAGTGCACATTTGTTGTTTAAGGTGGTCCTACCTAGCACTACAGTCTCACACACATACACACACACACACACACACACACACACACACACACATACACACAAACGCAAGTAAGTCATTGCTGGATTGTGACACCTATCTATTCAATTACACAAGCTAGAGTATGTTGTATAAACATCCACTGCCACCGTCATACTACAAGTGTGAGAAAGAGCACATTTGTATTGATGACCTCTTTTGTGTGTTGCAAAGCAAATGTTTAGAATACAAGGAAATGAAATTGATGGAGACCACTCTCCTGGTGTAACTGGTAAACAAATCTAGAATGTGCTGATCATGATTCATTACATACTGCAGAAATAACTCATACATCACTTCATTCTTGGACACAGTGGTAAGGTGAATGACATCTAGGTGTTTCACATTATGGTATATTGACTATGATTATAATAGATGATTATCACAGTTGTCAAACAGTGGAGTGACACTCCAAGTATTCCTGACTGTTCAGCTCAAGATCATTGTATGCAAATTTTCATTACTTGATGTGCCATTGTCAATATTTGCTAATGTTTGTACAATGTGAAATGTAAATACAAATCATACATGTCAAACATATGAAAGTGCACTACTTAATACCACACAAAAGCATTTGCTCATAGGTCCCACACCACTGTACATCATTTACAGATTTAATGTGTTGGAGAGCAAAATTTACCATATGTATTGGTTAGGCAGCATTGCAATGAACTGATCATATTGCGACTACAAGCAGTTAAAGCATATACAAGTACTACAAGCCACTAGCATTACTTTGTCAAAATTGCTTACTGAATTGCACTTTTAGCAAACACATTTGCACTACCAGTTGCAATATATTAGCGCATGCATAGTTATTTTTTAGCTTTTGAACACAGAATTGGAGTTAGCAGTGATCTGTGGTGCTACATGCAAACCTTCAGATAAATAAGGAGTACAGACAGAGAGATACATCTGATTCTGAACCATTTCAGAACAGATGTATGTCTTGTCATTTTCTGTGTCACCATTTACATATGTGGCATGATCGTTGCATAAAGTAATCAATATAAGGATAGTACAAGCCATACTTGCCCTGACCTCATATTTGCTGACTGCCCGTATGTTTAAGACATGTTGCTATCTTCCTTATTATTTATTAACTATTTGTTCACCAGGTAAGTGGACTGGTCTGTTGACCCTTTCCAGCCATGAACTGAGTTCAAAGTGCAGACAATAAAAAACAGTCTTTCAATTAATAATATTATATACAAAATGAACAGATAGCAAAATTCAGACCATAGTAAGAATGAGGCAAATAGGGTAACATTAAAAGATCCAGTCAGATTGCAAAAATATATATACAAAATACAAGCTAAGATATGTATAACAAACAGTACAATCATACATATAATAAATAAGATTTATTTACTTATAAGATGCCACATTAAGAGGCTGAGAAATGTTATTTAAATGTATTCTATTGTTCACTGTATGGGTTGGTAAGTTTCCTAACCATTGTCATGGTAGCAGTTGTAGGTAGATTCGGTAAAGAGATGCTCTTTAAGTGCATCTTTGATGTTTTTAATGGTTTCTAGATTTATGATGTCTGTAGGTAGGTGGTTCCAGGCAGCACATACCAGTCTGATAGTTGGTTCCAAGTAACAGATCCCGGTCTAGAGAATGCTCTCTCACATACAACAGTTTTAAATGGAGGGCATAGAAGAGGGAAACTATTGTCCTAGTATAAGTGGTGTCTTGTAAAGGTAGCCTAACTCTTAAAGGGGACAGTGACCATGTTTTAGCATCTTGAAATTAGAGTATGTAGAAGAAAGGTAGCCCTCTATGAGGCACTGAAAGCCTTTTCTGATTTTTTTAGCAAATTTCAGTGTTATATCTGTGGTTCTGCTAATAGAATAAATCTGCACATTTTATTCTCAACAGTCTGTATTCTATGAGCATTGTAGGTTGAAAGCATAACGGGAAAAGGAAGGTCATATTCAAGTTTAAGTATTAAAATAGTTTAAGCAATGGCCTTGCAAGCAGCAGGTGAAAGAGGGTGACTGATACTGTGACATAGTTTTAAATGAGCAAGAACTTTATTATTGTGTAGTAAACAAAAAGGTAGAGTCAAGTATTAGGCCTAGGTGCCTCTATTCAGTGATATTAGGTATTATGTTGCCATTAAGCTCTGCTATTAAGAGAATAGGAGGAACAGTTGGTAATTTCTTGACCAAGGCAATAACTGTGACATTATTTTTTGTAGAGTTAATTAGTAGTTTGTTAGTAGTGAACCAGGTGCATAACTGAGTGAAATTGCCCTGTAACTTGGTTTGCAGGTCAGTGTGGCTAGTACTGGATTGCAGGAGCAGCATATCATCTGCATACATTACTAATTTAAGATTTTGTAATTCTGAGAGTAGATCATTAATAAAGACAGAGAGAGAGAGAGAGAGAGAGAGAGAGAAGAGAAGACAACCTAGCACACACCCTTGTGGTAAACTTGTATTAAGTTTACCAGCAGTAGAAAAGAGACATTGTTATGGACAAGCAAATAATGTTATCTCCAAAGTTGAGTATTTTGAGTGTTGGGGAGAAGTTGTATGGTTGCCCATTCAAAAGCACTTGTTGTGTCAACAAAGAGGCCTTCAGTAATAAGCCCCTTATTCAAGTTGCAAAAAATGGTATTAGTGGTAATTACCAGGGCCGTAAAGGTATTGAAGGCATTGAAAAAGCCATGCTGTGTATCACACAATAGGCCATAGCTTCTAATGTGATTAAGTAGTTGCATGAATAAAAGTTTTTCAAATATTTTGGTAACTGGGCACACTGTAGAAATAGATTTGTAATCCTACAACCCATTGCGGGAAGTGGCTTTAGGGAGAAGGATTATAACTGCATGCTTGAATCTTTGTGGAACAGTGTGTGAAGCAAGACAGAGGTTAAAGACAGGAGTAAGGGGTTTTATTATTTTCTTCCAGTTTCAAGGTTTAGGAAATTGGGATGAAGACTGGTTTTGTCCAACACATCATGGAGTACTGAGATCACTACAATACATCTATGTGTCAGACTTCATATCCTGCAGAAAATACAGGTTAATGCAAAATATTTTATCATAGCACCTTCCAAGTGTATGGGAACAATTATTGTAACCTGTGCTAATGCGTGAGAATTTAATGTACCCTTCATTATTTCTTGCTTTGCTTAGATGTCCTGCACTTATACATGGCAAGGAATGTGTCCATTTGGGATAATCATGGACCATATAAAGGATCAAGCAGGATGCTGCTGGTGGAATAACATGTTTATCCATTAATTTACAGGGAAAATGTTATGAGAAATGAAAATTTCATAATTTTCAAGCTGATTCTAGATTTAAACACCTGCCAATATGCATCAGCAGTCTATAGATGTGAGCATTAGCTAATCACACCACAAAGACAGGCAAATGTCAGGTGATAAAACACACACATTTGAAGGGGAAATGAAGACATTCTGAAGCAAAGGTGTAAGTGTTCAGCATACTTCATAACAGTAATGATGTTTGAAACATTCCATATGTTGTATATTCAACACTATTACCTGGTCAACATATGATAATAGCTGTCTCCTCTTAGCGTTATTAGTCCACCTTTCTATAGCACCATGAGGCTAAGCACAGTAGTATGACTGGGAGTATACTAGTGTGTCTAAAAACTCATTAGTTTTTGCCACAAGTTCTGGACTGTCATTTTCCTTCTGTTACTGCAGGTGCACAGTGTCAGGCAACACACAAATGCTGAGGACAACATTAAGAGAGAGGGAGAAAGAAGGAAAGAATGACAGAGAATGAATCTGTGTATGCACCATTTATGGTGTCTTACTGTATTCTTTGTCATCATAATAATTCCATCATGCTATACACAATAAGGGCATTCAAATAGGGAGCAAACAGGAATACAATGGTTGGACAATAATAAAGGCACACTTAGTATACCGGTGGGTTAATAACATATGTAGCCACGTGCCACACATAATGTGTGTTATGTGTGATTCCATTTTTTTAATAGATTAAAGATATGATAAGGGATAGATAGGACAGCAGTGAAGATGGGGTCAAACAGATGGTAGGACACAGGGGGAAGAATAAAGAAATATGCAGGATGGTCATAGGATCATAGGATCATAGCAGCTTACTAGGCTAATGACCTGGAGGTCATTTCAATTCTAGTCATTTCATCCCACTGTAATCCCATACATACACTAGTCAATACCCAGGATTGTATTTAGTAATGCCTGCCCATGTCCAGGAGGGTTGTGGACACTATCCCCAGTATGCATTTATGGTGCCCCCATCCACTCATCCAGATTCCTTTTGATCAGCATCATAGAGGTGTTCTGCTTCACGTGAACTGGTAGCATATTCCAAAGATACAGCAGTCACTGGGAGACAAATCTGTCCCTCTGGCATATCCTATTCAAGTTGCAGGCCATATTTAGGTCTCTGGAATGGGTAGCTCTAGTACTGTTTGATTTATGTATGTGCAGCAAATTCATTAGGTTTGGGTCTGAGATTGCTCTGTGAGCCAAGCATAAACCTCTCCTAAGAAGTCTATAAGATATTGAGTATAGTGACAGGGACTTTAGTCAGTCTGTATAAAGCATGTGGTGGAGTCCCTTGATCTTCTTTGTTAGAAACCTCTGAGGTCTCTCCAGTTGCTGTAGGTGCTTTCGGTGGTACATGCCAAAATGAGCTTTATACTCAATTATGGGCCTGAGTAGTGATGAGTATAGAGGGGTTAGGACCTTCTTTTCTCTAGAGCTGATGCATTTCCTAATCAAGTGTGGCATGCAGAAGGCATCCTTAGTACAGTAGACACATGGTGGTCAAAGTTAAGTTTGCAGTCTACTTGTGATTCCAGATCCTTTACTTCATAGGTGCATAGGGTATTGTTGTTAATTTGATAGTATGAAGGGACATTGCTTTAACTGAAGGGAATGATGATACATTTCTTTGCATTTAGTTTGAGACTATGACTAAGACACCAGTCAATGGTCTGTCTAAGACCCTCCTTAAGTATATTGACATAATTTGGGGATTTGATAATTGGACCCAGTTTGCAGTCATCCACAGACCTGGTCAGCCACAGCCCCTGAGTTTGGCCTGAACTTCTGAGAAGTATATAACAAACAGTAGACGGTCCAGCACTGACCCTTGTGGCACCCTGCTGGTGAAAGGTCTGTTGGTTGTTGTGGAGTCACCCACTTTGATAGTGTGTAACCAGTCTGTGAGCCAGTTGGCAACCCATCTTAGAACAAAGGGGTTTACATTCAGTTTGCTAAGTTTATTGGTAATGCCTGAATTTGGGATTGTGTTGAAGGCCTTGGCCAAGTCAAGGTACGCTCTGTGCACAGATTTACCCTCGTCAATGGTCCTGGTAACATTTTCAAAGAAATCCACCAGGTTTAACAGGCAGGATCTGCCCTTGATGAAGCCGAATTGGGTTGGATCTAGGGTTTGGAGGTCACCTATCTCTTTATTTATGAGGTTCATGATGATACATTACATGGCCTTACAGATGAGGCTGGTCAGACTTATGGGTCTATAGTTCCCTGGGTTTGTTGTTAAGCCACCTTTGTGGAAGGGAATAACTGTTGCTTTTCTCCATTCTGCAGGAGCATAGCTTGTGGTTAGGCTGTGATTGAATAAGGTACTTAATGGTCAAACTAGTTAAATTTTTAGTTTGTTTAGAAGACAGCCTGGGATGCCATCTGGTCCCATAGCGGCTGTTTTTTTTTTTCCATAGACAAGGCTTTAATGACCTGCTCTTTAGATATGTAAGATGTGGGGGGGGATGAGTTTGGTGCAATGTTTGTGATAAGTTTAGAGGGGATAAGGCAGTGAAATTTTCACCAAATCTGTCCACCAGCAGGTTTGCTATCTCTGTGGGATCAGTGTGCATAATACCGTTAGTCACTAGTTTGGCACATACTTGGGTCCTACCATTTAGGCTGCGTACTTAGCTGTAAAAGGCCTTATAGTTATCTTTGGCTGTGATTGCTAAGTGACATGTTGACTTATTTGCCTGTTGAAGCTGAGAACAGTGCTTTTCCATTGTTGGGGCCTCACCTTAGTTTTCCCTAGACAGCAATGTTTTGCTTTTGTTGTAAAGTTTGTTGATGCTGGATGCCCACCAAGGTGGCTTGTGTTTACTTGGGGAACTGGTTTTGATTCTCTCTGGAGCAGCCAAGTCTATACACTTATACAAGTTATTGTACAAGGCTTTAGTGTAAGCTTTGGTGTAGTTAAAACTTCTAGTTGGGGGTGAGGCCTGGAATGCATTTATACCTTCTCGTAGGACGGTATAGTTTGCCTTGGTGAAGTTTTTTGGTCTTATTTCACCCTTAGTCTGTTGTGGTGTTAGTGCCAGTTTGAAGGTGACTGATTAGTGGTCTGATTTAACTAATGAGGGTCTGACAGTTGTGGTGATACATTTGTTTGTCAAGTTAGTGAGGACTAGATCTAGTATGTTTGTTCCACTTGTTGGGCCTTGAACAATTTGCTCCAGGGCATTTGAGTTAACAAACTCAAGTAACTTTTGCACTAGTGAGTTAGGGCTAGAGCATGTTTCCCAGTTGATGGTGGGATAATTGAAATCCCCCATGACCAGAGTGTTTGGCAATATTTGAATTGACTCCAGTTTGGTCAAGCAGGCATCATGCGCATCATGCTCCATGAAGGGTGAACTAGCTATGACTTAAATAGACGTCTTACCCAAAGTAATCTGAACTTGGAGAAACTCCATGGAATTCTCCTAACTAGTCGGGAGATAAACGGGTTCACAGATTTATGTCTAGCCTATTAACCCATGTGAGACTCAAATCCTGCACCTTGTGTCTGTAAGGCAAATATGTTAACCATTATTTAATCCTTCCAAAAGATAACAGTGCACTTCTACAAATAATTTGTGGAATTTGCAGAGTCTATAAAACAAAACGCCACTCCATAATGCACCCAACTTGCTTAATCCAACATAGTTTACTTAGCACTTCCATCCAGCAAATACTTTGGACTTCTTCAGAATATTTGAAAATGTCTTTGCCAGTGTTTTTATACAACCTTTCAAGTCCCTTAAACAAATCATTTAAAACAATTAACTGCTGTTGCTACCAACAATTATAATTCGTATTAAGACATACAATAAAAAATCATTAAAATGCTTTTGTTATTTTAAGTCATTAATTCATTTTCACAAATTTCTGTCTTTCAAAAAAAAAAAGCATTTTATATTGATGATAGCATTCATTCCAGGATATTTAGCAGCCTGTATTTTAGTTGCCACATAATTTCCTTTATTTTCAATTTATTCCCATCCCTCACATCAAGTAGAATTCTGTCTAGAATATTAAGGTAAAATTTCTTATAATATTTACACTTAGTATGTTTGAATAAAGCATTATTTTATCTTTCCTTCTAATACTATGTAAATGTTCCTTTATCCTTTTGTGTGAATTCTTTATAGTCATACCTATGTAGTATGCATCACAGAAGGAACAAATTGCTATATATACTATAACTGCTGAATTGCAATTAAAATGTTACTTGATAGTTATGGTCCTACCTGAATACATGGTATTAATGTTTCATCACTCCAACACATAATTACATGCTGTACACAAGCAACATTTATACTTACCACAGTTTTTATTAATTGGCTTAACCTGTATGTTGGCATTTTCTTTTGTTAATATTTGGATTTTTTATACACAAACTTTGGTGGATGGTTCATTATTCTCACTAGATCTGCATTTCCATTTAAAATGTTCTAATTGTTTAGAAAAAGTTTATGTTAAGTATGACATATTGCCTTAGTGGGATGTAAAGTTTACAATCTGTGAGTGATATCACTTGTGAGTACACCTCATGACCAAAATGAAAGCTGAACACATGTATTCTGTAAATGAACCAGTGTCGGCTGGTGACTTCAAATCAAAGGGGGGCTGCAGGAGACAGTTGAATGGGTGGGCCCAATGGGAAGGGGCATGGTCAACTAGAAAGGGGCGGAGCCATGCTTAAAACCACAAAAACTGGGACTTTAATGAAATATGCTGCCCTGGGTGCCAAACCATCATTATGAGAGTCAAATCAAGACAAAATGAAGTGTAGAAAAAAAACTATTTTCAGTCCATTGGCTATATGACAGCTTACTTATTATCTACATGGAAACAGAAAGGTTATGAGGTGTCAACAAATAAATTATTTTTTAAATACATTACTGGAATGCCAGTCAAAATCAATGATAAAAAAAAACAAGCAGCACTAAACTCAACCACTTCTCCTTGCACTGCACTTCTAATTATAATTTATATTCAGCTTTATAAAAGTACCAAGTAACATGCTGAAAGTAAGAATCTCTGTGATGCCCCCACTTGTAAAAATGTTTCTTATCAAAAAAAGACATGCTGCCTGACAACAACTATCTACTTGTTTCATGGGAAAGCATGATCAAAGTAAATAATGAGCAGCAAACAAGAAACAAACTCAAGATAAATTGCTTAAAGTATTACTGCACAAGTTATGGACCACACATGATAGATTGGCATTCTGTTTAGTTTACTGGTAAAGCCTGCAAAGATAACTGCAAGTCTCCAACAAATGTAGTGAGCTTCTGAAAATACTGCAATCCTGTCCTTTATTACAAATACTGTCATTTGTATTTCAATACCTAAGGCTTATACGTTATCTAGTTATGTAAATATTCTATGCATGGCAACAACAAAAAGGCTTTCAATGTTGGTAATCCTTTAACAGTATGCTTATTAAAGCTTACTTGCATATTACAATCTCAGACAAGCTTACTTGACGTTCATTAAAGCACTGCTACTTACACATCAGTGCAACAACATGCATTTTCTGAATAATAATAAGCATAAATCAACAGTATAAAACATATGACAGAAAACCAGAACATTCTGCAAAATCAAGGACAGATGAAAAGCCACTGTAGTACTTGTATTTACCTTGGATGGGGGGATATTCTGCACAGTTACACTGCATAACTACTCCTTGCCTTGCTTGGACACATCCAGAGCCAGTACATGGGGGGTGGGGGGGGGTTGCAACAAGCATGTCACAATTTGAAATGTCTCTGGCTGACGGTGATGGCCCTGGCACATTTGTCATACCTCTCAACCTCAGAGAAAGATAGCTGGACAAAGCCATAAATAGAAGTGGGACAAAGACCCAAAATAAGGACAATGTTTGAATATTGCTCTTATAAACTTAGAAAGACAATAGAATAGTAGGTCTTGTATTAGTATAAATTTTCTGGAGGGTATGAAATCTGAAAATCAAATGTCTGTCATTATTTTCTAACTTCAATCTTTAATGATTTGCCACTAATTTGCCAGAAAAACACAATATTATGAAAAACGGACCAAAAATGTGATGCAAAAATAGAAAATAGCCACACAATACAGCTGGGAACCTGTCAAAGAAGGGATACTTTTTAATATTAGTACTGTTAAGTTGAGCAGCTGACAAAATAAGAATCTACATGTATTTCTGAAATAAAAGTAATCTATAACTCTGATCATTACAATTGTTTCTTAATTGTAAACCCTCCACATTTTCTTCCAAAACTGCCATTTTGCGGAGAGATTATTAGGGGGATAGCAACATTTTGAGCCAAAGTCGGGGACAGTTGAGAGGTTTGGATATACTTCATTCTATAAAGTGATTTATTTGTGCATACCTCCCAACCTCAAAATCTGGACAAGACCAAATATACTGGGGGAAAATACAGACAGTACTAACAATTGCTGCTGTATAAACCTAGACAGTTACTAGAATAACAGGTCTTGCTTTAGTATGCATTTTTCTGAAGGGTATAAAGTCGGAAACTCAATGTCTGTCATTATTTAGTGACTTCATTCCTAAGTGATTTGCCAGAAAACCACAAATATTATGAGAAACAAAGCAAACATAAGAAGGAAAAATCTATTCATTCTATGAAAATCTGGACAGTTGAGAGGTATAGTTCAGCAGGGTATGTCATTGAGTTTGCCACCCCCCCTCATCTCCCCCCACAGCCATTCAAATGTCCCATTATTGGCTACTTAACCCCATTTACCATAAACACTGTAACGTGCATACTGCTTTACTTCTATGATGATTTGGATTTCATTTAAAAGTTTTATTTTACATTGTACAGCACAAACACTAATAGACATCTTCTAAACAAAGCAATGCAGTCTCACAATGAAAACAGACTTAGCATTAAAACTTCTCTGCCCTTGAAGCTCACATTCATTGAAACAGCATTGAAACCCACATTCAAAGAAAATACATCTGGCCAGTGGCAGATAAAGATTAACTTTTAGCTGTTTTCAAATCATAGGCCCCTTGCACACAAAACATACATGTGTTCTTTGATATGCCTTCCTGATTGTATTCAATTATATTCCTTGTACAATACAGTGCAGTTGTTAGAGGGCAATTTAAATTTATTGTTTTGAACATTTTCCAGTAAACAATGAAACAAAATGCATGCACCAGTAATAACAAAACTGCCAAATTCAGAACATTTCCAACATAAAAGTCTACTCAAACTTCTACAATCCACCAGTATCAGTAAATATGCACAATCTCTGCAGAAGTAAATGTCATCTAAATACTTCCACATTAATGAGATCTCTAACTAATGAAGAGGTTGCTGCTAGCAAACAACTTTAGATTTCATTGTTTCATCTACAAATAAAGTGCCTGTTGCCCTTGAGGAATAAATTGCCCATGTTACATTAAAAAATGATAAGCTAGTAATATTGCAATAGGGAATGGATGGCAAACTGATAACAGGTTCACAGTTACTAGGTATCTCCACCAAAGAAGATATTCTCAGGACTGCAGCATCCACCCCCTTTAAAAGTACAACACAGTACAGTATCAGCAATGCATCTATATACTGTGGGAGTTGATCCCACAGCCTTCTGCATCAAAAGCAAGTACACTATCTGTTGTGCTATTAACAATGCCAGCAGACTCAGCATAAGCAGCATTAAACTTATCTTCCCCTAATGCTCTTAGCTCCTTGTAAAATCCACTTGACACTCAACTGTATCTCTCAACTTTGCATCACATGAGCAAATTAAATCTGTAAAAAGCCAAAATTTATTGGGGAGGGGGAACAAAAGTCCAAAAACCAGGGACACATTTTAAACATTGCTTGTATAACCTTGGAAAGTTACTAAAAAATGCTGTGCTACCACCATGCATTTCACTGCTAAGTCTTAAACCCAGGACACTGTGCACTACAGTCAGAGCAACATACCACTGTGCCAGACCAGCTGTTTCTTAAAAGACAGGAAGACTGAAACTTAAATGGCTATCATTTAGTGAATTCAGTTCTCACCATAGCTCTCAACCTCTTAGCACAAAAAACCTGCACAAAGCCAATAATGAATGAATACAGCCCCCAAAATAGGGACAAATGTCAAATATTGATCTTATAAACTAAGAAAATTTCTAGAATAACATGTTTTGTGTTACCATGTACTTTCTGAATAAAATGAAGTCTGAAATTCAAATGTCTGAAAATCCAGAACAGAACAAACCTATGAGGCAAAAATCTGAATGCACTGTCAGGCAAAAATCTGAATGTTTTTCACAAGTGGTGGTGGGTAGGGAATTCAGGGTCTTGCTACCTGCACCCAAGGTTGAGGGTTTGAACCTGGGTTTCTCTCTAGCTAACAATTATACTTAACTGGGGCATTACACACACACACACACACACACACACACACACACACACACCAATTCATGCTGCTTGATGAAAAATCATTGAAGCATGGGTTCTTCTTGGATGCTTTAAGAGAACACAGGGAATCTTAATGAAAATAGATAAGTTGTTAAAAAGGTAATTAGCTTAAACTATATCATATGAGTTGATTATGCAATTAGAATATAACCTAATTATAAAATACTACATATATATATATATATATATATATATATATATATATATATATATATATATATATAATAAATAGAAAATTGATGGATTTAAATCAATTAATGATTGCAATAAAAAATTAAAAGGTCAAGTCCAGCCTGTCTAAAATAACAAGATAAATTAAGAGTTGTGTCAAAATGAGAGAAAACATAAAAAAATATATTATTCATTGGCTTCCTGCTGCAATGGTGTAGAACATAATATTATGTTATTCATTAGCCTTCTGCTGCAATGGGATGGAATGTAAAATTATATTATTTGTTAGCCTCCTGTTGCAATGGCAATCTTTAGAAAGCAATTAACACAGCAGAAAAGTATTCAGAACGTGAACGTTACAATCCATCCAAGATGGTTGATCACACACACACACACACACACACACACACACACACACACACACACACACACACACACACACACACACACAATTGCAAAGCATAACATTCCTGCAAAAGCAGTCCATTGCAAAGCATAACGTTCCTGCAAAAGCAGTCCATTGCATAACCGTTTCCACACACCTAAAGCAAGTACCTGTTTCTTGCAAAAACAACCATTTCCTCCATAAAGCAGCCAGTAGTCCTGTTTCAAAAAAAAAAAACAAAAGCAGCCCAATCCAGTAGTCCTGTTTCAAAAAAAGCAAAATCAAACTGTTTCTCCATATGACTCAAAGCAGGAAAAAGAAAAAGCAGCCCGTTTCTCCATAGGTCTCATAGCAGAACCAGCCAGTAGTTCCATTTCCTCCTTTGGCCAGAATGCTGAGCATGCATGCATGCATTCTGAGCACAGACTGCAGACCTTGCAGTCCAATCCCCTTCTAGTCTATGCAGCTGTAACTGCATAGACTTCTGGGGCATCTGTACGACTGCTGCCTTCTTCCAAATTTGGACTGGATAAACAACAGTCCGGATTTGAGTTTCCACTCATGCATGCGTGAGTTCTGGGACTTTTTTTCATTTTGTTTTTCAGCTGGGGGGCTGCAGTCTTGCAGTCCAATAGGACGAGCCACCACTGAAATGAACTATGAATGTAATTCTACTAAGCCTTTATATGTAACGGATTTTGAGTTGTTATTTTATTGGACTTGATTTTGGGATACATATGAATAACTGTAAAACATTTTACATTGATTTGATTTGAGTAATCTATGTAACACATATTGGGGAAGAGGCAATACATAATTCATGTTACATACTGATCTATATACATCAGTATCATATACATATGGAGTAATTACAAATCTCATTCCACTGCAGTCATTGTTCAGACATATGTTGAAATGTGCATTGCTCACCAGTTGTACTTTATATGCAATAACTAATAAATAGTAAATGACAAGACTTCACTCTGATCCCATCATTAAAACAATCTGGAACCTGGATTCAAACTCTACATTACTTGTGCTGCTCCATAGAACCTACTCCATTAACATGATGAGCCACAGAGAAAGCTAATCAACGTGTACATTTTTTGCAATCAGGACTGTCTACAGTGCTGATTGAAACAGACCAGTGCTAGTTCATTTGTGACTATTGGCTAAGTCTTTGCACATGTGAAATAAAATTTTGAGTTTTTGCCTTAGGAATTGAACTGCTGTTCATTGATAGTTATCAGTGACAATCACTAAAGCTAAGCAACATGCAAAGAATAAACCCCAAAAATACATATATGCTAGCATTGTGATGATTTATGCAAGTCATGGCCTACTACAAGTGAAACATTGACAACAAGGTTTGATATTTTCAATAGCACTTAAAAATATATATATTCAAACACAGCCACTATGGTATTACCCTGACTCATTGATATTTTAACGGTGTTTGCCACATGATAACTTGCAGTTGTCATACACCTCATTATTGAAGAAGGTGCCATACTTGTGTTTACATGAGGTGGTGTTATACACAGCATTAACAAGTAAAATATTAATGTCATGAATAATTTTCAGACATATTATGACAACTGTGTTGATTAAGTATTTATATTTCCCAATTCATTATGTCGATCGTTTTACTTCTTCAGACTGGAAGCTATGAAATATTTCTACTATCATGCACATGAAAGTGGGCCATTACAATAGTCAATACTAACAATTATGCAGGTGACACAGATCAAAATTATCTTGTTTATAATCCACTCCACACACTTTTATTGTTACAATCAAAACATTGGAAATTGCAACTGTACTTCAAGTTGAAGTACACAAAAATTATTTTACTGTAAACACTAAATTCAAAATATCCAACATCTGGATTCAATCCCTGGATTACTTGTTCTCAGAACTCACTGCATTAAGATGTTGAATCACTGGAAATTAATATGATAGGTATATTTTCAGCATTTGGTACTGTTCAGCCAACTGACTGAAATGCAAAGACACAAGTCTCATTTTCCCTACTAATGGCTAAGTATTTGTGCATGAAAAATAATATTTTGAGTTTTTGCATTGGTAACTGAACTGTTGTTCACTGGTAGTCATCAACACATAAGGCCAAGCATCACGCAAAAGGTTAGGAGATGGGACTGATACTACAATTGTTTTAAGCTCTAGCCAGTGAGAAATCTGATTCTGAGGAGCAAGAATTATTTGTACATAAACCCATGAAAAAATATTCAATTGGGGAAAGTATGAAAATAAGAAAACGGAAATCTAAAATATATAAAAAGTAGGAAAATCAACAATTTTAGCGTACACTGTAAGAAGAATAGGGATACCGGAATGGTATGCTAAATATGTTGTGGATGTTATTATGTTAGAGGATTTTTAAGATTCCTGACAAATGAAGAATGACTACAAATAGAAAAACTGTGGGATGGAAATATAATATGGAACTTAGGAAGCGAACACTGTTCTGGAGTAGATGTCTTATGTAAAAAAATAGTAAAAATACTAGATGTAGTGTTGTAGTAGCTGTGAGGTGGAAAGAACATGTTTATAGAATTATAGTATTGTATGTATATATAACTAGCAAGAAAAGAGAGAGAATATGTTTCATCAGATATTTGATAACGTGGTGGTTAACATGAAAATTATAATGCAAGGGACTTTAATTGTGATTTAAGTGGAAAATGTAAAAATAAAGGAAAATATATAAAAATACAGGAAGTGAAAAATGTGGTAAATCAGTTGTGTGGAACAAAAGTTAATGGATTTACAGAAGGGGACACTGGGATCTGAAATAGATTATTTTGTCACATAAGAAGGCTTGGGTTTTAGTAGATAGGGATATAGTTGTGACACGTTTTTCAGACAATTTAACAGTATGGATAGAGGTGAGGAAAGGAATTTTAAATAGGAAAGAGAATAAAAATAATTAATGAAAATGTATGGGATGTAATTGGAA
The DNA here is from genome assembly GCF_019279795.1 of Protopterus annectens. Lineage (NCBI taxonomy): Eukaryota > Metazoa > Chordata > Ceratodontiformes > Protopteridae > Protopterus > Protopterus annectens. The sequence continues at coordinate 1,294,157,979 of NC_056731.1, read as the reverse complement.
GGCAGGAACTAGTGCAGTGATGGAAGGGTTCTGTAACCATGAAGGACTTCTATAAAAACTGGTCTGATTAGTGGATTCAGTTTAAAAAGAAACATAAAAAGTGTTTTTTAATGGCATGATTATGTAACAAAGGAAGAGAAAGTCAAGTATGGAAAATGTGCAGAACTGTATTAGCGAATTTAGAGAAAATACAAGAGTATTATGATATGGAAAAATGCATGACTATTTAGACACAGATATTTACAAGGGAGAAAGGATGTGGTATCTACATATTTGGGTAAATTAGTAAAAGATTATATTAGTAACATGAGGCAAATGTAAAATGCAAAGGAGAGGTAAAAACAACAGAAGAAGAAATTATGAATATTGCAGTACAGCATGTAGAAAATATGTATAAGAGTAAAAAGATGGGAAAGAAAAGAGAATGGAAAAAAATCCAGAATAAGTTAACGAAGACTTTAAAAATTAAATTATTTCTTAGCAAATTGCATGAAGTATTTAGGAAATTAAATTTTAAGTCAGCATCAAGCCTAGATGGTATGGGGTATGAAATGTATAAGAAATCAATGGATTGCCAAAAAGAGTATTTTATAAATGCACTGAATGAATGGTTGAAGGAAGTGTTTGATAATGATGAGTTATATAGTAGGATATTAACATTTATATGGAAAAAAGATGAGAAGAATGAAGAAAAAGACTGGAGACCCATCACACTAAATAGCACAGATTATTAAATTATTAACAATACAGTGTTGGATTCCAAGATGGTGGTCGGCTAGTTAGCACCCTAACCACGAGCTCCTACCGTTAATTTTTAATTTATGTAGCCTTAACTGTTTCTTAATGGTAGTTAATATTACTCGCTGATATAAGAAGCTAATATATTATACCTGAAGTCGTTTGGTGGTCTGTTCTCTGGTAAAAATTGTATTTTTTTACCTTTAACCAGTGTCTGCGATAAGGAGTACGAATATTCGAGTGGCCTGTGTGAAAATTTGGTGCCTGACAGGATTCGCGCTTCTAGCAGTTGGCGCTCCTTACCTCTGTTCTGTACATCGGTATCCAGGTATGACAGAAAGTGTGGAGAATATGGATGCCCAGAGTACCAAGGCAAAAATCTCCTCAATTCTTTCCCCTGAGAAAGATAACACTTGTAAAAGGTTGAGAACTTCAAAAACAGTTGTGGAGAGTAGTTCTTCAAATAATAAAACAAATGCGAAGACAAAACTGAACCGAATCTTCACATCGACGATCTGAAAATAGCGCTTCAACCAATTCAGGATGCTATCCAGGTTATATCTGACCAAATGTCTGGTCTTACTAAATCTATTAACCAGTTAGTACAAAGAATGGACACGCTAGAGCAAAAACACAAAATAATGACTTTAAAATTAGTCAAGTGTCTGATGCAACAAAAATAATTCTGTGCTTATTGAGGAATTACAAACTAAACTAACAGATCTTGAAGCGAGAAGCCGTCGTAATAATATTATTATTAGCCGGCTACCTGAAACATATGATAACCAAAACCTTATTTTAATTTGTGGTCAGATTTTCAGTGCACTTTTGGGTCCGAGTTTTACAGCTGATAAAATAATAATTGAGAGGGCACATAGAGCCATTAGACGTAGACAGGATTCACAAATCCCTCGCATCATCTATACCAAACTATTGAACTTTCAGGATGTTCAAAATATTCTACAATCAGCAAGAAAGCAAAAAATATTGGTATGGAACAGTCATAAAATTACTTTTACTCAAGACTTGCCACACCAAATAAAATTGAATAGGCAGAGGTTAGCTCCCTTTTGTGCTGATTTAATTAAAAGAAATATAAGGTTTCAGATGAGATACCCGAGTGTCCTTTTATTTACATATAAAGAGACTAAATATTCAGCGAGTACACTGTCTGAAGCTAAAGATGCTTTTATTAAAGCCTTCAATTCTTATCCAGTGTTATAAAAATGTATTTGGTTAACTTTTAGTTTGCCTTACAATTGCGCTGTGGAGAAATGCTGTTCGTTTACAAGTGCTGATATATGCAAGTGTTTTATGCGAGTATTCATTTGTTCAACATGAGTGGTTGTTCAAGGACTATTTATCTAGTCTGTCAAGATGTATCTTTTGGCAAATATACAAACAAAGTAAGTAAGCCTTGCTGTTGGTTTAACACTGTTTTGGTGTGGCATGATTTCTTTGTTAACTTGAACTATAAAATGAGAAAACTCAAATAGGCGTCGGATGACTGTATGATTTTTCAGATGCCAGTAAACAACATGGTGTTCCGGAATTGGTGACTGTAAATGGTGTCATGATTAGTTCTGGAGATTATTTTCCTGATACATTTCCTCCGTGTGGAGATGCGTGAGAATTCTGGCTCTCATTTAACTGTAAAAGGCGGAACTACTGCTGATGATTCTGTCGCTGAGATGCTGATATGCTTTGCTTCATGTGGTTCTCACTGCATGTAGTTTCCTACAGTGACAGTTCATTGTTCTGGACTTCATTCTCTAGTTATTTAAGAAATGGTGGATACATTTTCTACGTGTGGAGTTGCGTGAGAATTCTGGCTTTAATTTTAACTGTAAAAAGTGGAACTTCTCCTTATGATTCTGTCGCTGAGATGCTGATATGCTTCGCTTCATGAGGTTCTCACTTCATGAGGTTTCCTACAATGACAGTTCATTGTTCTGGACTTTATTCTGTAGTTATTTAAGAAATGGGGGTATAATTTAATATGTATCTACTGTATTACTTGTTAATGTCTGCCTTAATACATGCGGTGGGATCTGGTTTACATGACTCAGTTAAGATATAAATGCTTCTCACAGTTTTTTCTTGGGGTATTTGCAACTTTGTTCAGTATGTGCATGTATTATGTCCAGTCTGCTTATATGTCGATTTTTTATCTTAAATTTTTAATTTTTACTAGTGTTGTTGAATACGCACTAAAATATAATCTTAAAATTTAAAATATAATCTTAAAGTTATTCTAGGTATGTACCATAAAAATGTTTACATTTTATAAATAATATTTTTTTTTTTTTTAGTTTTAAATTTTTTCTGAAAAATCGCATATCTATAGGTTATAGTTAGTTAAGCTAACTTCACTTTTCCTTTTATTTATGGCTAATTTCATTGCTCTGTATATGATCTCGTGGGTGTTGGTTTATGGGTTCTAACATGGCTGTGTCTTGGAAACATTGTGTGATGTATATATGTACATATTGTTGGAGTATTTGTTTGTTACTTAATTTTTATTCTTTCCTTAGTTATAACAAGAATTATTTTGTTAGCATTTTAAAAGCCTCACAGATGTATTATATATTATTTCCTTCCATTAGTTTTGTGGGGTGGGTAGGCACTGGGGAGGTATGGAAGGATTCTCTCTGCTGTCATATTTTGTTTTTTTCTTTGTCCCTTTTCTATTCTTGCCACTGTCATTTTGTGATTATAGATAAAGGAAATTATGGAAAATATAGGAGAAGATTGAAAATAAAAGTCAGCTATGTATTTACGAATAAAAAGGAGCGCTTTTGGTTTTTACAAAGTTACCGTCTTTATTTTTTTTTCGGCTTTTCCTTTCTTTTAAAATAGGTGTATACTAGGCATACTAAGCTTATTGTATTATGACTTTATATATAGATTCGTGGAATATTAGAGGGTTGCAAAATAAGTCTAAAAGGGCGCTTATTTGTCACTTGATTTTTAAATCATATGCTAATATATGTTTCCTTCAAGAAACACATTTGTATGATAGGGATTGGGCAGGAGTAAGAGAAAAGAATTGGGTGAAACTTATTATTTCTTCAGGTAATAGTTCTAGTGCTAGAGGAGTAGCGATAATTATTAAAAAATCTTTCCAGGGTACCATACTAAATACAAGGTCTGATGTTAATGGTAGGTGGTGTTTTTTCACATCTCAATTTCCTAATATTAATAAACCTATTCTATTTTTTAATTTATATGGCCCGTGTTCTCAGCAATATATTTTTATTGCAGAAATTCATAATATTTTAGCAACCTTTAAAGACCATTATATTATAGCTGGGGGCGATTGGAATGCTGTTATTGATCCTATTGTTGATCGTTCTAATAAATCCTCCTATTATTGGTACAATACCCAATCCTCCTCTGCCTTGGAGGATTTGATGTTTGACCTTAATCTTACTGACCCTGTTTCTTTGAAGGACCAGATAACGAAAGAGGAGTTATACACTTATTATTCAAAATGCGCCAAATCTTGGTCAAGATTGGACTTCTTTTTAATTTCGGAATTTCTTACACACTTTGATATTGTTCTATTCTTGGATCCGAGATCCATCTCTGATCACTCTAAGATTTCAATAAATATTAACCCTATTCAAAAAAAAAATTCCCCCTCTAAATATAATATTTGGACACTTAATAATAATTTACTTCGTAATAAAGACATTATTCAGGAAATTAATGGAATACTATCTAATCTTACTCTTAATCTGGATAGTTCTGATATACCCTTAGATATACAATGGGCAGCCTGTAAAGCTTATATGAGAGGTATTTTAATTAATAAAGCCTCCTTTCTTAAAAGGAAATATAAAGACAAAGAAATGGAGCTTACAAATAAACTTCTTGAACTAGAAAAACAACAAAAAATAAATGTAGAACCCAATAGAGATAATTTAATAAATGACTTACAATTCCAATTACTTCAACTACATAAACAGAACCTAACTATTTTTGAACAAAGGATGATTGCAACCTACTCTGAATGGGCACAAACTCCATCTAAATTTCTTGCAAAATTAATTAGAAACAATCAAGAACCTCCTAAGATATCTCGGCTACACCTAAATAATAAGATTTATAACTCTGACCAAGAAATAATACAACTTTTTTCTAACCTTTTTTCTGACATATATTCTAATGGAAATACAAGTAGTACTACATAAAGATATGATTGAGTTTCTTAATTCTATTAAATTTCCCTCCATAAGTAAAAGTCAAGGTGACTTGCTTTCAGCTCCTATAAGTCTACAAGAAATTCAAGAAGCTATCTCGAATCTTAAAGCAGGGAAATCACCTGGTCCTGATGGATTTACAGCTGAATTCTTTAAAACTTATAACTTATTGATTTCTTCTATATTATTAAAAGTATATAATTATGTAATAAAACATGGTATCTCAGATCTTTATTGGAATACTTCGAAAACGATTTTAATTTTAAAAATCAAAAGGACAAATCAGATCCGCACAATTATCGCCCCATTTCTTTGATTAATATTGACATTAAAATTTTAGCCTCTCTTTTAGCAAATAGGCTTAGGAAAATTCTTCCTTCTATAATATCCAAGGAACAATCAGGCTTTATGTCAGGTAAACATACTTGGGATAATACCTTAACTTTAGATTCATTAATGCATATTCTGAAAAAGACAAAAATCCAATTTATGCCTTGATATTAGATGCATTTAAGGCTTTTGATAGGGTTAACTGGATGTTTCTTTTCTTTCCTTATCATATTTCAATATTCCCCCTTCTTTCATAGATATGATTAAAGTTTTATATAATAACTCCTCGACTTGCTTGTGGATAAACAAAATTTTATCAAAACCAATACGAATAACTAATGGTACTAGACAGGGTTGTCCGCTATCTCCTTTCCTTTTTAATATATTCATTGAACCCCTATTTCTTTATATAAAATCAAATACAGTACATGTGATTCCTAGAGTAATGAATACTATTGTTCCTTTGTCAGCTTTTGCTGATGATTTAATTATTTACTTTCAACTTCCTAATACTGATCTTCATAAGATTGAATCCTCCATTGAGATCTTTTCTAAAGCTTCAGATTATCAAGTCAATTTTCAGAAATCTCACATTTTTCCTATAAATCCTCAGGGGTATAATCCAAGTTATTTTCCCTTGTCTTCCTTTAAAGTTACTTTCGATATTAAATATCTAGGGATTTCCTTTAATCATAATGTTTCATCTACATTTCAAAATAATCTCCTTAAATCATGGTCCAAAATAACTCTCGATATTCTTAGGTGGCAGAAGTTGAAATTATCTCTCTTGTCTAAAGCTGCTATAATTAAAATGAATATTCTACCTAAAATTCTCTTTCAATTCAACTCTGTAGATCAGGTAATACCAAAGTCTTTTTTGACTAAAATATGTAGGGATTTATCTAAATTTATCTGGTATCCAAAATCTGTGAGAATTGCATATAATAAACTAACTATTCCCAAATCGGAGGAGGACTGGGACTGCCAAATTTTCAATTATACTACTTCATCATTTCGCAAGTAGATTATTATGTATTTCCAAATTTAAGTTAGTGGATTATAATTCTTATCCCTTATGGTCTAAAATATGGTTTCAACATGTTATAAGTCTGAATTTGAACTGAGGCCCTCCCTTTTCTCGTAAAAGATTCCTTTAAAAATCTCAAACTCTCAAATAATTTAAAACATAAGATTATTATTTTTCAAAACTTAATGAAACTTATAAATTTGGATAAAACCCTTCCCTTACTTCAACCCTTACATCTAAATCCTAATATTACAATTAATAATCTTCCTGTTAATCTTTCTAAATTCCGGAAATTAAAAGCTTTGTGGTCTGGGATTTACTTAAACATAATAATGAATCATTTTCTAACCTATGTGTGATATTGAAGATAAATAAAAATATTTATCGATAATCAGACAATTGAGAGATATTATTAAGTATAAATTTATACACCTTTTTGATAATGGACAAAATATATCCTTATTAGAATCTGTTTTGCATAATCTTACTCTACCCAAGAAAATGGTTTCTAATTCATATAAACTTATATCATCTATGATAAATAATAGTCCATGTCTTTTTCAAACTATTGGAATGGTTATCGCCTCTTCTTTCACATGAACAGAAGCTTTTGTCTATAAAAACACTATTAATTTCTCCCCATTTAAGAATCTTTTTTACACACAATTGATGATTAACAATAATACATATTTTACTCCAGCTAGACTAGCAAAAATTGATTCCAATAAATCTCCTTCTTGCTCCTGCTGCTCAGCACCCTATGCTGACTTATTTCATATCTTCTGGTCCTGTTATCATACTCATAAACTTTGGACTTCGTTAAAGGTCCGTCTTCAAAAAATGGGATACCACAAATCAACCCTTTGTTGGGAACTAGCCATCCTTCACATACCTATGTGTACTCTTTCTTTAGTTGATACCCATGTTTTGGTCTTTTTATGTTCTCTCATGAAACTGTACATCTCTAGAAATTGGATGGATCGTACTAAGCTTTGTTGGAATAACTTTAAATCATTGGTATTTACATACATGGCTGCTCACAAATTTATTAGTAAGAGTCCTAAGAAGAATGCCCTTTATCTAAAAATTTGCTCCAAAGTTAATACACTTCTCCTTATTTCTTCTTGATTTAATTCAGTGGTTTGTTGTTTTAATTCCAATATTTAGTACTATTTAATTACTGTTATATTATGTTTTTTTTGACAGCTTGTGGGGTTGCTTGTTGAAATTTTGTGATTTTTATTAGTATACTGTGTATTTTATTTATCTTGTTATAACTTGTTTGGTTCTTATTGTATTAAAACAAAATTGCCAATAAAAATTTTTTTTTGAAAAAAAAAAAAAACAATACAGTGGAGAGTTGAGGGAAGGTAAAGGATATTATGAAAGAAGGCATGTATGGTATAAAATACAAGAGATGCAAACAATTGTTATTGGTTGTGAGAGAATTGTGGATGATCTTATTAGTAAAGGGGAGGCTATGAAACTTATGGTAGAGGATATTATAAAGGCATTTTATGCAGTGGGACATTATGTATGTTATGGAGAATTATGAAATAGGTACTAGTATTGAGAGACTGCTTGTCAGCATTTCAATATAATAAAGGAAGAGTATTCATGAATGGGTGGATAAGTAAAGAAATGTGTAGAAGACAAGATGTCCCATGAGTGGAATATTGTTTGCACTGGTAATGAATGTGTTAGTGAGTGAAGCAGTTTATAAAATGAAAGTGGCTAGATATGTGATACAAAAAAATGGTGGTGAATCCATTAGTTTTGACATATGCAGATGATATACTTGTAGTTGCTACAATACATGGATGAAATATAAATATAAAATATGGATGAGGGAATAGCTGGTTTATCTGAATGGATGTTTAAAGGAAAGGGGAATGGACTTGAACAAAGAAGAAGGTAGGGGTTTGGGTGATGTGGTGAAAATTGTGAATGTGTATTTTTCAATGAAGGAAGTGTCTTACCTGTGAATAATATCTGAGAAAATTATGTAGTTATGATACAATGGGAAGTTTTGATAAAATAAATATGTCTACTGTGGAGGGCAAAAATATTAGAATACAGGAAAAAAGATGATCTGTTGAATTCAGTATTAATGAGAAAAATGTCATGTATGTCAAAATGAACATTAAGAAAAGGAAATTTTGCAATTGTTGTTTTCATTCGTATGGGTTCAAGATTATATCCAGTGATAAGAGGTGTGCTGGAAAAGAATGTAGAGGAAAAGGGATTGGGGTTACTAAATCCAGTTGTTTATTTTGTTTCTTTAACTTGTATAGAGTATTAATGTGTGCAAAGGATGAGAGTGTGAATTTAATAGTGGGAATGTTTAACTATAAGTACAAAGAATATGGCAGATGATGTAAATGAGAATAAGAAAAAGAGAAATTAATAATAAAATTAAGAAATTAAAATTATCAAGAAAAAACTTTTAACATGGGAAATGAAAATTGATGATATAGGGAAATAAGAATGATGTGGTATAATAATGTCACGAAACAATATTATTAAGTATATACATGGGAACATTTACCAGAAGTGATTAAAGCCATTAAAGTATGGAAAAAGTGGTGTACCAAAAAAGTACAGTATATGGATTTCCTATGGAGACTGTTAATAAATAAATTACGAGTTGAGTGGAATATGAAATATAAAAAGAAAGTTGGGAGGAAGAAACAACAGAACATGCCTTTTGAAATGTAAAAGAGTGGTGGAACTGTGGAAAAAAGTTATCTGAAGGATTTTTTTAAATATTTATGACATAAGCAATATGATTATGAATATGATTATGTAAGGATATTGTACGAATTAAAAAAAAATAAAGAAATAATTTGCTGGAAGGGTAGGAAAAATGTTATTTTATGTAATATGAGTTATTTGGAATGAGAGACTGAATGAAATTTTGGCAGGTATTCATAGCCAGTTATTCAAATGTGCTTAGGCTATGTGAGACATTCCTGAATGAGCACACCTAAGCTGTGATTCATAGAGCTCATTTACACAAAAGCGCCATGACCTTGAATGCGATTATGCAAATGTGCAAACAGTGATATATAAATAAAGAGAGATATAAATCGTTGTATGCTAATTAAGCATGTTATTCACCATTTGTGAGTCATAGTCAGATTTTCCCACTGCTCCACACTGGTAACAGATTTGCCATATAAAGAGAAGCCTCACCAAATCTATCAGAGTTACAACTGGCAAAAATGCTGTTACTTGCTGTAAGCTTTGTTATTTTCAGGTCTGAGTTGCTTATCTTGATTCGGCCCAAACTGCTTGCACCCAGCAATGCTTGACAGTCAAGAACAGGGGAATATAAACAAAGGATTACTCATTATAACTTTGATAATCAAGAAATCCTTGACAGGTTCAGAGTAGGCATATAAGGGTCTTACTGGTTAGGTCTGACCCCCATAGGGGCACTGGAGAAATGCATGGACTTCTAGCCTTGTGGAGGCACAAGCGTGTGTAGCCCTGACTATAATTACTATGGGGACCTTCCAGAGACAGACTGGGGATGTTGGGAATCTCACACACTTCTGTCTGGAGGATACTGCAGCAGTTCCTGGATCTACTCTTGGCACGTGGATCAGTATAACTATTTCCTGGGGTAACTTCAGGACCACTCCAGGGCTATGTGTGCCGTTTATTGGATGGCACATTTCCTTGAGGTACTCAGTGTGATAGATTGCACTCATGTTGCAATTAGGCCACTACTGGTCCACAGGGGAGCAATACCTCAATTTGAAGGGCTTCCATCAATTGCCAGGCTGCATGTGATGCATGAGGGTGCATCACAAACATCTCTGCCTGGCATCTTGGTAGTGCATATGAGTCCCATACTTGATATATTAGCTCACTCTACTGCTACTTCCTGCATGGTCGGATGCACAGTGGTCAACTTGTTGCTAAGTGAAAAATAATTGTTTTTGTTATACTGCATTTATGTATGAATTCATATTAAAATGTAATTGCTGAGTATCAATTTTTCTGTTTTGTCTCTTGCCTTTTTCTCTCTGTCTCTCTCCCACTCTTCTTTTTTCTCATGTAAGAGGAACTGCAGAGGAGACAAATAACACATCCCTGTTCTAGACCTCTATTGTCATTAAGAGGGTGTTTGGCCACATGAAGAGACATTTTAGGTGCCTGGATGAGTCTGGAGGTACCCTTCAATATGACCCTGCTACTGATTGCAGGATGTTTATTGCATGTTGCATTTTGCATAACACGATCAAGGTGGTGAAGTGACCTTTGCTGTTACTGCAGTACCCAATGCCGGTTCTACTACAATTAATGATGACCAGCCAGTAGCAGTAGTGAGGGACCCCATATATCAGGCTTGTGCACTGCATGTGGCTGCACAGATAAAGAGGTAGCATCTAGTCCACAATTGTGGATCATGGCATTCAAGTTAGTGTTTCCTTTACTGTAAAAAACACAGAGAGTATAACTGATGCATACAGTGAAGTTTGTGGGATATGCTCTGTGGTGCATTGTCTGCTGCCACTGTTCATCTGACATTCTATCTCTCTCATCTAAAAATATGCTTTTTATTGTCTGTTAGGATACCAGTCACGTTGTTGCCATACCAAAGTGCTCACTGATTTCTGTTTGGTGATATAGAAAGGCATCAGTTAGAAAATGATTCACATTTTTTTCTGCTGTTATGAATACCTTCTACTTAAATGATTATTTAATTATACAGAAGCAGTGAATATTGAAAATAGTAAAACATTTCATAAGGTAATGCATTCCAAACATATATCATGCTTTCTTTAATTATCTCATTTTTTTTTTTGGTTATGCTGTAGTACTGCACATCCCATTAATTTTTATGGTGTCATACACAATACATTCTTACTTCAGAAACTATGATCATTTGTGAAATGAGGAGGGTGTAGTGGCAGCATTAAAAGTTTCCATGGCAGAATTCTTACTCTAATGGGGCATTCGCTTATGATATACTTCTCCTGAAAATGTTTGTTCATTAGTGTTTTTATGATTTAGGTACCTGCCACCTGTAGGAATGGTAATTCATGTAACATTGCTTTTTGTCAAATGTTCATTGATGGTGTTCATACTAGTTTTACAGGGATGAAATACATATATGTGAACTCTCCCACACCCAATACCACATTCCTGTTAAGCAGAAAGCTGTGTCACTGAAGCAAATTCACAGTAGCTCAAGATCAAATGAGTCATTCACATCTCATATTGATAGGCTAGGTGATGGTGTGACTGATTTGTAGAAGGGGACACCATAAGAACTGTAAGGTGAGTTATTCCAATGTCGTGATCTACTTGATGGAGGTGATCCTACTGTCACTGACTTGACACTGCTGCATGACTGTAATCACAACCTTAAAAGTAAGGTTCTGCTAGGTGTAGATGAACGTTGACATGACTTGTGTGAACTGTATTTTGATTGTTCACATTGGTATTACTGCCTTGAAAAGAAACAGTAGAATCACTGATCTCCCTCTTGTGTCCTGACAGTATCCCATCCTCTGCCCCATGCAGAACAGACTCCTGCTTGAATCTGGTATGTCCTAACTGGTGTTTGAATGGAGATGACTGCTGATGCTTGGTGTGCCACCATACTGTACATCAATATGACCATGACATTATTCCTGCTCACTTCCATTTCAAAATAGTTCTTCAATCCTCATGTATACTCTGGAGTACTCTAACAATTTTCAGCTGACTCACTGTGGCAGTGCTCTGAACCCTAATATCATGGCACATTTCCTGGTGGGTAGCCAAAGTTTTATGTGTTTCCTGGGGTAGCTGTAAGAAATTTCTGCTCCTGGATCCTCTTTGTAAAGGTGCCACTGTGCATACCATTGCCTCTGAATGCCTGCTACTATCCTGAAACTTTTCCTCTGGGTTTGGAGATACTGGTGAAGAAGTGCAGGGGATTTTCTCTGGTACAATGAATGCTGCATCAAGTTGTACTTGGCTTTGTGTTGCACTGTCACTTTCTGCAGTTACTAACATGCTGCGGGGTAAGTGACCTGCCTTAAACTTGATGACTGTCTGACACTTCTCTCAGGCTATATCATAAATATAACCATGTAATCAACATCAGCAGCAGTAGTAGGACCCATTCTACTGCTTCCATCTAGATTTATTGGTATAGTTGAACTATTTGTGATGCTGATTCTGTTGTAAATTATTAAAAAACATTATTAATAATAATAATAATAATGCAACATCGTACAATAACGGTGCAGTGGTGCAGTGGTAGCATTGTCGCCTCACAGCAAGAGGTTCTCCAGTTCAATTCTCGGCTGGGGTGCCTTCTGTGTGGAGTCTGCATGTCCTCCCTGCATTCATGTGGGTTTCCTCCAGGTGCTCCGGTTTCCTCCCGCATTACAAAGACATGCATCTGGAGCCTTTCTCCCCGGGCCTCCGCTGAAAATTGGCTTCATTCCAAGTCAGACTTTCCTGGTTAACAAATGATAAATAAAAAAAAAATAAATAAAGTATGCTTACAAGGAGTGGGACACTTAAAATGTACACTGCCTTCAATTTTATTATTTGCTGATGTTTAAGGCTCACCTAATAATAATAAATTATCATAAGTTTAATTATATCACTCCTTGTCAGCATTTTCTCCATATAACTGTGTGTTTCAGATTTTAAACCAGCCTTCATGAGCAGATGAGTGTTGCTGCTGCTGCAGACATTAGTAAGAAGATGGAGCAGTGTCAACACCACCTCTAATTATTCTTTTTGTACCAAGTTGAGTGTCTTATCCCCACCATGGATGTGCAGACGTTATTCATTATCTGGCATTAAGTGAATAAGATTCTGTTGCCCACCATAGTGGTATGGGAAACTGCATTCTACCTGACCTTACTTCTAGAACATGCTGCCAAATAATTTGCCCTTTGCTTGCACTGTAACAATGAGTTCTGCCTCCAACTACATTGATTTCAACAAGTATTTGACTCCAGACCGTGTTCCTCTTGCTTTGTCTCGCCCCCCTTTACCAGAATGGAATTCCCCATATGTCCTAAGTGCTGGCATGAGGACAAGATTTTCCTAATGGCTGAAGTTATCATTTCTGTTATTTGATCTCTTATTTTCCATCGGCACTACATGAAATAAAAAACAAGAAAAAAGGGCCAAATTCAGGAAGTGTGATAGCAATGTTTGGATGTAATTACCTTCTAGTACAAAAAACTGGCCAAGTATTTCTGCCACTCACAATAATTGTTACTTAACACAAACCAATATAAACAACTAATAGAAATCAAAATATACTCATGTAAAATTTAAATATGTTGCCTACAGTCCATTTTGGTTATAATTGCAATCACTTTTGTTACATAAAAGCATCCTTGACCTATCCTCAGCCATTGCCATGTACTGATAATGCTGCCATTTTTTATTCCTCACTGTGACTATCAAAAACTCAGATTCATCACACATGCCTGTCATTTCCTTAGCACACTAATACCTGAATAGTAAAATTATGCATTTATACCCATGTATGCACAATTAGTAAATTATACCAGATTAATGATCATTTTCTGTCATCATTAATAATTTTCACTGCTTCTGTCATGAAATACAACTTCAAAATGATAGAGATTACCAGTCTTTGAATGCTTTCAGAACATACACAACATACATCTATCATTGTAAATGAGCCTTAAATCAATACTGAAATAATTGCTTAAGTGTTTCTTATTAAACAATAATACTTATAAAAATATTTCCTTCCTGTAGTAAGTCTGCTTTATCCTTCTATATGTGACACCTATCTTGGTTAATGGCAAACTAATATGCCAATACTCAACTTATTGGCAAAAATTCACGGCCATTTACTCATGTGATATCCAAATTAGACAAATTTATATGCATCTGTATGAATCATTGTAATATGCAAACATGTCCTCTGGTATATTGGAGAATTTCAGTATTTTGCCAGCTGTGAGCATGCATCCAATGTAACATGAACGTAATTAAAAATAACAAGGATGCACTGCGCATGGATCAGAAGCCTGCAGCACTCCACAGCTATTCAAAACTATTCCCAGGAATGCACAAATGAACTTAGACTAGCCAAAAATCAGAAAGTAGTTAAATAAATTGAGTCATCTGAATGAAAGGTTTGCCCCAATCTTAAGTGTAATGCTTGCCCATCCAATACTGTGTGTCACACCCTATCTCCTCAGAAAAATGATGACTTCTAAGACTTAAAAATCACACACACCAGTGACATTTATTCCCCTACCCCCCCAAGAAAGGAAAAAAAATGCTGTACTACATGACACATACTGGGGTACAAAACAAATGCCTTTTAAGAATTATCAATACAAATTATTAATTATATATTTCCATTTTTATGAAGCTTAGAAGGGAAAGGTAAGTGGTTTCCTTTAAGAAAACTCAGTATGTGACAAAGCAGTTTTGGTTACACCAAACATGTCTGTAGTAAAAATAGCCGTTGTAGTGACCATTCTAGTAATATATACAAATGTCACTTGCGTATTACAATAATAAGGTATTTATGTAACTCTGTAAATCATGTTCTGGGTAACATATACAAGTAATGGTGACAGGATGTATAAAGTAATGAAATAAAAAATGCAATTACACGTTTACAGTTTATTACCATTGCCAGACAAGACTTGTACTGGTTATATTAGATGAAGCCAATTTTGTGTAGGCCATAGAAATATAACTAAAAGAGTTGATTAGCAAAATTGTTTGTTCAAAAGTATTTCTAACTGCATGTACACCATGTCTGAATTAATACACAGCACACCCTACTTAGACTGCAGGTTGGGGAGGGGGGGGGTGAGGGTGTTGTGCCAAGTGAATGTCTAGCACAAACTTTACGTAGGAATACTGTTTTACTTCAATATTACCTATTAAATCAGGCACACTTGTACAGAAGAGGAAATGCAAAGTTCCATGAATTTATATATTTCTGTGTTTGTGAATTAGTTATATGACAACACAGTGTTACATATATTTTGAAAATACACATTTCATATTTGTTATATTTTTCTTGAATGATTGTGAATATTGACATAGTATTGTACTAAGTCATACAGCTATGCATGTGCAAAAGAAAATAAAAAAGAAAACAAAAGTAGTTATTGCCTAGACAAGAATAATAACATATATAAAAAGTGTAAATACAGGTAACCACAGCTTAGGAAAAAAATTAAATATAATCAAACAGAGCAATAGTGTGGAATAGAAAGGCTGGTAGAGTCTTGTGTTAAGTACAACTGAAGTCCAAGAGATAGTTTTGTCTTACTAGTTTCTAGTATGTATAAGAATCATCCCCGGGATTCATGAATCTCGGCGCAAGGCCGGCGTAAGGCCTGCGCCGGCGGTGCATGGAATATCCGGCGCAGTAGCGCCATATACATATTAATGAGAGTGCACCGGAATCACAGACACGTGCGTAGTGTACGTGAGCGAGCCCAGGTAGGATGCGTCTGGAGGCGTGTCTAAGCCAGCATGAGGTGAGCAACCTAATGTGCTGACAGCCATGTTCCGCCCACAATAGTAATGGCAGCAGCCAGGTCCTGTGCAGAATGAAACGCATGTACAGTATGCAACATAGTCCCCGTCCCAAATTAATGGAGAAGCAAATAGAAGCCACGAAGGCATAAGTGTACCCGTCCAAGGAGTAAAGGATACGCATAAGACCGCGTTCGTCCCGCAATGCACTGTCAGTGTTTACACTCAGAGAAGGTGTACAGCCGCATGTCAGCGCGCCGCACCGACATAGGAGCAGCGACTAAGGTCACCACCTGTCCCACTTTGGTTGG